>NW_027102694.1:0-203677 GCF_036373705.1 Amia ocellicauda
AATAAACTGAAGACAAACGATCTGGCATTGTGTTGGTGACTTTTTTGTTCCCGAGCTCGTCTCCTGCGGAGGATCCACCATCCTGCACTGACGGCGCTGGGTTATCCTAGTCCAGGGGTTTTCCTAGCCCAGCGAACCTGAAGGGTTTACTTCTGGTGAAGTGGTTGTACCTTAACAATTTGGGGGCTCGTCCGGGATACATTTGGTGAGTAGTCTCTTTTTGCCTTTGTTCTGTACCCTAAGAACTGCTCGCTACTTGTATCCAAAACGTGATGGACTAGAGGGCTGTTCCAGTTAGGCAGTAGACTCTAAATGCCCTAGTTCTGTGACTTAAGAGCTGCTGACTGACTGATGTATATTGGACTAGAAGGCTGTTACAATTAGGTAATAGGTTAGTAAGTAGACTCTATGCAGGCTAAGATCAATGTGTCCTTCTCTTTAGCACAAAGCATTGACGCTGTAAAGGAAGGCAGCTCTGTGGGTAGACTAGTTCCTGATGAGCACAAAAATCCAACCTGCAAAATGAAACCGATTCTTGTGGATCCGAAGCCACATTTGTGCCTCTTTGCGATAAGAGACATTTTCCCTGATGAAGAAATCACTTTTAGCTATGGAGAGATGAATTGGCCCCGGAGAGAAAAGGTATGTGAATGACTGTATTAGTATGAAATACAATACTTTTGCAGTCAACCTGACAAGTGTAGAAATGTCCCCACGCAGCAGGACAAGCGTGTAAAGTCCTGCTATACAAGAATCTACAGACATGCATGTTTAACTTGTGAAAATGAGCCTCATTTTAACTGGGCTGAGGAATGTGTGGCTGCTGTTGCAGACTTGCTGGAGTCAGAGGAGGCCCTTCGGAATCAGGGTTGAAAACCACTGCAGGCTATCATAGAAAAAGCTTAATTTCGAAGGATGTTCTGCAGGGTATGATTAAGTCACTTTGAGTGGCTAACTTACGGATAGTGTCATGTTTGGACAGCAGAACTTGTTAACTTGCAAACCGCAACAAAATGGTCTGAAGCTTTCACTTTGAAACAGTTCAAATACTTATTATGGGGCCAAGCAACACATTTGCTGGAAGCCTTTTGTTATTGTTTAGATTTTATTTTCTATTCCTCCAAAACGCATCTTCTCTGAAAATAATGATGCATAGGATGTGTGACCTGCTGTATAAAGTTGTGTTCAGGTTTGTTCAAGAAAAGTGCATTGTTTATATCGTTTGGCCATGTTGGATTGGTCAGAAATAATTTGTGTGCAGTGTAATATATTTTTGTTAAGTAACAGTGTACAAGCAAACTCTCAGTTGAAAATAATTCCTTCTGAAGTTTTTTATTTTATTATTATTTATTTTTATGGTTGAGTTTTAAGGAGACACTTCTTAGTAGATTTGTGTTCAGTGCAGAACCTTGTAAATCCAATGTCATAAAAAACAAACAAATGAAAAACAATATAGGCAGTCACAGTAACTTGTCAGCTTAAACTGGCTTGGTCAAGCTGCCTCCCTTCTTGAGCTTAAGTTGCTTGACTGGTATACTGGTTTTTCCAGTTTTTCCTCTTTTTTTTCTGGGAGCAACACAGGTGCTTTTGAGTGTTGCTCTATAGCCTGCGGGGGTGACTTCAGGATCTCTAGGTAGCATACTGTTTTAGGCAGGCTCCTTTTTGTGTTTTTCAAGAGACGCGGAGCGAGAGTGAAGTGGGTTTTTGTTATGGCCTGTTTTTGACTACACTATATCCCTACTTTGACAATAGACTCCTTCTTTGATGCATAGGTCTTTATTTCTGCCTGTGATTCTTTAACTTGAACTTTGTTTTTTATTCTTGGATTTGTCCTGTTTGGTGCTCTTTCATTTTTTTGCAAGGACTTTGTTTTATGTTTTTTTGTTGGAAGGATTTTTCTCTTCCATCTATTGGACTATTCTTGTTCGGATTTCCATCCGGATTCCAGAGGACCATTTACAAGAGACTGTTCCTGGTGCAGGGGTGAGACCAGTCCAATACTGAAGGATTTTATTCACTTTGTGAATCTCTGTTTTTGTTTTTGAAGAGACTTTGTCCTAAGCCATCGTTTACCTCTCTTGTTATGTTTTTTAAATATATTTTATGTTCTTTGTATATTCTCTACAGTGCTTAGTGTATGCTTAATGTATCTAAAGGTCTGTAGCTTGTACATATGTATATAAATACATTTGTGGTAAGGTACTTGGGGGGGCAATATACTATGGGATATCACCTTATCTGCTTCATTTGGCCTTATTTTCTATAACTCTGGCAATACTCCCTAAGTACCAGGAGATTGTTACAACAACCTTTGGCACTTAGAGATTTGTTTCAACTCAGCCTTCATTATTAATGTGAGCTTCCCTACCAGGAATAAGTAACTCTAAGTATAATAGAATAAAGTAAGACAATCAACTCAATTGTTGTTAAATTAGAGTCCTGCACTGGCACAGACTGGAAGGGCCAATAAAACCTTCTGTATTCGGCTGCTATTAGTTTTAAAGTTTATGGCCATTGTACAGTTGTGCCATGTTATTTCCAATTTCCAAGTGTGTCAGCGAGTCCTCTCTCTCTCTCTCTCTCTCTCTCTCTCTCTCTGTCTCTCAGCACTCAGTGCCCTGCCCCTGGTGCAGCAGCTGCTGTGTGTGGTCCAGAGCAGCGGGTCTGCGGAGAGAGAGACGGACGACACTGACTTCAGACTGCTGTACCACGGTGAGCGGCTCACGGCGCCACGGCACTCAGCACCTCGGACTGCTGTTAGTACTGTCGTTGTTGTGTTGTGGAGAGTGGTGTCTCACAGCTGCGTGCTGCTCTGTGTGCAGTGGCTAACCTGGCTGTCAGGCTGAAGCCGTCCCACTCTGAGGCCCTGCAGCCTGCGCTCAACTCCCTGTACTGCAGCCTGGCTCTGTCTCCCGAGCCCTGCGCCAACAGAGGTGAGAGAGAGATGCAGAGATACTCAGAGAGATGCACACAGACACACAGACTGTTGGGGTAAAATTGCCCCCTGTGTATTGTATATACCCAGTGTATAATACTCTGCATGTTGGGAGAACAGAGTACAAGGATTTTTATATGACCTATATTATGTAGGCATAGTGATTATTTAACCTACTGTAACCATGTAACTCATTGTATTGTATTCTTATTGTAGGATTAGTTTAGACCAGACGCTGCAGATTTGACATTGACATATCTCACTGGAAATGTTGCCGTGGCCGGGGGGCTGAAACTTGTCAGTATTGAAAAAATAACATACTCGCGCATAACTGTGTTTCTGTGAAAGTCTAGAGACTTGAACCCACGGCCGTCCCCTCGTCTCTATCTTGGAAATGTCAAACCACAAACTCCCTATATTTATATTATGTTTTGAGGAACAGCTCAGAGCTGACAACATAAACAATATACATGCTGCTCTTCAGACAAACCAGCAATAAGATAGCGTCCCACGTCATCTAGCGCTAGGCAAACCGTGCAGATATGTCAACCGAAACTGTCGAGTGTGTTAGGGGTTATGATATTGGACACATTCCATGTCTGCCTAGCAACTAGATCTGTATATGATATGTCCTGCCCCGCAACTCTGACTTCTGACATGTATAAAACTGTGTGGTGTTGCAAAAATAAACTGAAGACAAACGATCTGGCATTGTGTTGGTGACTTTTTGTTCCCGAGCTCGTCTCTTGCAGAGGATCCACCATCCTGCACTGACGGCGCTGGGTTATCCTAGTCCAGGGGTTTTCCTAGCCCAGCGAACCTGAAGGGTTTACTTCTGGTGAAGTGGTTGTACCTTAACAATTTGGGGGCTCGTCCGGGATACATTTGGTGAGTAGTCTCTTTTTGCCTTTGTTCTGTACCCTAAGAACTGCTCGCTACTTGTATCCAAAACGTGATGGACTAGAGGGCTGTTCCAGTTAGGCAGTAGACTCTAAATGCCCTAGTTCTGTGACTTAAGAGCTGCTGACTGACTGATGTATATTGGACTAGAAGGCCGTTACAATTAGGTAATAGGTTAGTAAGTAGACTCTATGCAGGCTAAGATGAATATGTCCTTCTCTTTAGCACAAAGCATTGACGCTGCAAAGGAAGGCAGCTCTGTGGGTAGACTAGTTCCTGATGAGCACAAAAATCCAACCTGCAAAGTGAAACCAATTCTTGTGGATCCCAAGCCACATTTGTGCCTCTTTGCGATAAGAGACATTTTCCCTGATGAAGAAATCACTTTTAGCTATGGAGAGATGAATTGGCCCCGGAGAGAAAAGGTATGTGAATGACTGTATTAGTATGAAATACAATACTTTTGCAGTCAACCTGACAAGTGTAGAAATGTCCCCACGTAGCAGGACAAGCGTGTAAAGTCCTGCTATACAAGAATCTACAGACATGCATGTTTAACTTGTGAAAATGAGCCTCATTTTAACTGGGCTGAGGAATGTGTGGCTGCTGTTGCAGACTTGCTGGAGTCAGAGGAGGCCCTTCGGGATCAGGGTTGAGAACCACTGCAGGCTATCATAGAAAAAGCTTAATTTCGAAGGATGTTCTGCAGGGTATGATTAAGTCACTTTGAGTGGCTAACTTACGGATAGTGTCATGTTTGGACAGCAGAACTTGTTAACTTGCAAACCGCAACAAAATGGTCTGAAGCTTTCACTTTGAAACAGTTCAAATACTTATTATGGGGCCAAGCAACACATTTGCTGGAAGCCTTTTGTTATTGTTTAGATTTTATTTTCTATTCCTCCAAAACGCATCTTCTCTGAAAATAATGATGCATAGGATGTGTGACCTGCTGTATAAAGTTGTGTTCAGGTTTGTTCAAGAAAAGTGCATTGTTTATATCGTTTGGCCATGTTGGATTGGTCAGAAATAATTTGTGTGCAGTGTAATATATTTTTGTTAAGTAACAGTGTACAAGCAAACTCTCAGTTGAAAATAATTCCTTCTGAAGTTTTTTATTTTATTATTATTTTATTTTTATGGTTGAGTTTTAAGGAGACACTTCTTAGTAGATTTGTGTTCAGTGCAGAACCTTGTAACTCCAATGTCATAAAAAACAAACAAATGAAAAACAATATAGGCAGTCACAGTAACTTGTCAGCTTAAACTGGCTTGGTCAAGCTGCCTCCCTTCTTGAGCTTAAGTTGCTTGACTGGTATACTGGTTTTTCCAGTTTTTCCTCTTTTTTTTCTGGGAGCAACACAGGTGCTTTTGAGTGTTGCTCTATAGCCTGCGGGGGTGACTTCAGGATCTCTAGGTAGCACACTGTTTTAGGCAGGCTCCTTTTTGTGTTTTTCGAGAGACGCGGAGCGAGAGTGAAGTGGGTTTTTGTTATGGCCTGTTTTTGACTACACTATATCCCTACTTTGACTATAGACTCCTTCTTTGATGCATAGGTCTTTATTTCTGCCTGTGAATCTTTAACTTGAACTTTGTTTTTTATTCTTGGATTTGTCCTGTTTGGTGCTCTTTCATTTTTTTGCAAGGACTTTGTTTTATGGTTTTTTGTTGGAAGGATTTTTCTCTTCCATCTATTGGACTATTCTTGTTCGGATTTCCATCCGGATTCCAGAGGACCATTTACAAGAGACTGTTCCTGGTGCAGGGGTGAGACCAGTCCAATACTGAAGGATTTTATTCACTTTGTGAATCTCTGTTTTTGTTTTTGAAGAGACTTTGTCCTAAGCCACCGTTTACCTCTCTTGTTATGTTTTTTAAATATATTTTATGTTCTTTGTATATTCTCTACAGTGCTTAGTGTATGCTTAATGTGTCTAAAGGTCTGTAGCTTGTACATATGTATATAAATACATTTGTGGTAAGGTACTTGGGGGGGCAATATACTATGGGATATCACCTTATCTGCTTCATTTGGCCTTATTTTCTATAACTCTGGCAATACTCCCTAAGTACCAGGAGATTGTTACAACAACCTTTGGCACTTAGAGATTTGTTTCAACTCAGCCTTCATTATTAATGTGAGCTTCCCTACCAGGAATAAGTAACTCTAAGTATAATAGAATAAAGTAAGACAATCAACTCAATTGTTGTTAAATTAGAGTCCTGCACTGGCACAGACTGGAAGGGCCAATAAAACCTTCTGTATTCGGCTGCTATTAGTTTTAAAGTTTATGGCCATTGTACAGTTGTGCCATGTTATTTCCAATTTCCAAGTGTGTCAGCGAGTCCTCTCTCTCTCTCTCAGCGCTCAGTGCCCTGCCCCTGGTGCAGCAGCTGCTGTGTGTGGTCCAGAGCAGCAGCTCTGCGGAGAGAGAGACGGACGACACTGACTTCAGACTGCTGTACCACGGTGATCGGCTCACGGCGCCACGGCACTCAGCATCTCGGACTGCTGTTAGTACTGTCGTTGTTGTGTTGTGGAGAGTGGTGTCTCACAGCTGCGTGCTGCTCTGTGTGCAGTGGCTAACCTGGCTGTCAGGCTGAAGCCGTCCCACTCTGAGGCCCTGCGGCCTGCGCTCAACTCCCTGTACTGCAGCCTGGCTCTGTCCCCCGAGCCCTGCGCCAACAGAGGTGAGAGAGAGATGCAGAGATACTCAGAGAGATGCACACAGACACACAGACTGTTGGGGTAAAATTGCCCCCTGTGTATTGTATATACCCAGTGTATAATACTCTGCATGTTGGGAGAACAGAGTACAAGGATTTTTATATGACCTATATTATGTAGGCATAGTGATTATTTAACCTACTGTAACCATGTAACTCATTGTATTGTATTCTTATTGTAGGATTAGTTTAGACCAGACGCTGCAGATTTGACATTGACATATCTCACTGGAAATGTTGCCGTGGCCGGGGGGCTGAAACTTGTCAGTATTGAAAAAATAACATACTCGCGCATAACTGTGTTTCTGTGAAAGTCTAGAGACTTGAACCCACGGCCGTCCCCTCGTCTCTATCTTGGAAATGTCAAACCACAAACTCCCTATATTTATATTATGTTTTGAGGAACAGCTCAGAGCTGACAACATAAACAATATACATGCTGCTCTTCAGACAAACCAGCAATAAGATAGCGTCCCACGTCATCTAGCGCTAGGCAAACCGTGCAGATATGTCAACCGAAACTGTCGAGTGTGTTAGGGGTTATGATATTGGACACATTCCATGTCTGCCTAGCAACTAGATCTGTATATGATATGTCCTGCCCCGCAACTCTGACTTCTGACATGTATAAAACTGTGTGGTGTTGCAAAAATAAACTGAAGACAAACGATCTGGCATTGTGTTGGTGACTTTTTTGTTCCCGAGCTCGTCTCCTGCGGAGGATCCACCATCCTGCACTGACGGCGCTGGGTTATCCTAGTCCAGGGGTTTTCCTAGCCCAGCGAACCTGAAGGGTTTACTTCTGGTGAAGTGGTTGTACCTTAACAATTTGGGGGCTCGTCCGGGATACATTTGGTGAGTAGTCTCTTTTTGCCTTTGTTCTGTACCCTAAGAACTGCTCGCTACTTGTATCCAAAACGTGATGGACTAGAGGGCTGTTCCAGTTAGGCAGTAGACTCTAAATGCCCTAGTTCTGTGACTTAAGAGCTGCTGACTGACTGATGTATATTGGACTAGAAGGCTGTTACAATTAGGTAATAGGTTAGTAAGTAGACTCTATGCAGGCTAAGATCAATGTGTCCTTCTCTTTAGCACAAAGCATTGACGCTGTAAAGGAAGGCAGCTCTGTGGGTAGACTAGTTCCTGATGAGCACAAAAATCCAACCTGCAAAATGAAACCGATTCTTGTGGATCCGAAGCCACATTTGTGCCTCTTTGCGATAAGAGACATTTTCCCTGATGAAGAAATCACTTTTAGCTATGGAGAGATGAATTGGCCCCGGAGAGAAAAGGTATGTGAATGACTGTATTAGTATGAAATACAATACTTTTGCAGTCAACCTGACAAGTGTAGAAATGTCCCCACGCAGCAGGACAAGCGTGTAAAGTCCTGCTATACAAGAATCTACAGACATGCATGTTTAACTTGTGAAAATGAGCCTCATTTTAACTGGGCTGAGGAATGTGTGGCTGCTGTTGCAGACTTGCTGGAGTCAGAGGAGGCCCTTCGGAATCAGGGTTGAAAACCACTGCAGGCTATCATAGAAAAAGCTTAATTTCGAAGGATGTTCTGCAGGGTATGATTAAGTCACTTTGAGTGGCTAACTTACGGATAGTGTCATGTTTGGACAGCAGAACTTGTTAACTTGCAAACCGCAACAAAATGGTCTGAAGCTTTCACTTTGAAACAGTTCAAATACTTATTATGGGGCCAAGCAACACATTTGCTGGAAGCCTTTTGTTATTGTTTAGATTTTATTTTCTATTCCTCCAAAACGCATCTTCTCTGAAAATAATGATGCATAGGATGTGTGACCTGCTGTATAAAGTTGTGTTCAGGTTTGTTCAAGAAAAGTGCATTGTTTATATCGTTTGGCCATGTTGGATTGGTCAGAAATAATTTGTGTGCAGTGTAATATATTTTTGTTAAGTAACAGTGTACAAGCAAACTCTCAGTTGAAAATAATTCCTTCTGAAGTTTTTTATTTTATTATTATTTATTTTTATGGTTGAGTTTTAAGGAGACACTTCTTAGTAGATTTGTGTTCAGTGCAGAACCTTGTAAATCCAATGTCATAAAAAACAAACAAATGAAAAACAATATAGGCAGTCACAGTAACTTGTCAGCTTAAACTGGCTTGGTCAAGCTGCCTCCCTTCTTGAGCTTAAGTTGCTTGACTGGTATACTGGTTTTTCCAGTTTTTCCTCTTTTTTTTCTGGGAGCAACACAGGTGCTTTTGAGTGTTGCTCTATAGCCTGCGGGGGTGACTTCAGGATCTCTAGGTAGCATACTGTTTTAGGCAGGCTCCTTTTTGTGTTTTTCAAGAGACGCGGAGCGAGAGTGAAGTGGGTTTTTGTTATGGCCTGTTTTTGACTACACTATATCCCTACTTTGACAATAGACTCCTTCTTTGATGCATAGGTCTTTATTTCTGCCTGTGATTCTTTAACTTGAACTTTGTTTTTTATTCTTGGATTTGTCCTGTTTGGTGCTCTTTCATTTTTTTGCAAGGACTTTGTTTTATGTTTTTTTGTTGGAAGGATTTTTCTCTTCCATCTATTGGACTATTCTTGTTCGGATTTCCATCCGGATTCCAGAGGACCATTTACAAGAGACTGTTCCTGGTGCAGGGGTGAGACCAGTCCAATACTGAAGGATTTTATTCACTTTGTGAATCTCTGTTTTTGTTTTTGAAGAGACTTTGTCCTAAGCCACCGTTTACCTCTCTTGTTATGTTTTTTAAATATATTTTATGTTCTTTGTATATTCTCTACAGTGCTTAGTGTATGCTTAATGTGTCTAAAGGTCTGTAGCTTGTACATATGTATATAAATACATTTGTGGTAAGGTACTTGGGGGGGCAATATACTATGGGATATCACCTTATCTGCTTCATTTGGCCTTATTTTCTATAACTCTGGCAATACTCCCTAAGTACCAGGAGATTGTTACAACAACCTTTGGCACTTAGAGATTTGTTTCAACTCAGCCTTCATTATTAATGTGAGCTTCCCTACCAGGAATAAGTAACTCTAAGTATAATAGAATAAAGTAAGACAATCAACTCAATTGTTGTTAAATTAGAGTCCTGCACTGGCACAGACTGGAAGGGCCAATAAAACCTTCTGTATTCGGCTGCTATTAGTTTTAAAGTTTATGGCCATTGTACAGTTGTGCCATGTTATTTCCAATTTCCAAGTGTGTCAGCGAGTCCTCTCTCTCTCTCTCAGCGCTCAGTGCCCTGCCCCTGGTGCAGCAGCTGCTGTGTGTGGTCCAGAGCAGCGGGTCTGCGGAGAGAGACGGACGACACTGACTTCAGACTGCTGTACCACGGTGATCGGCTCACGGCGCCACGGCACTCAGCACCTCGGACTGCTGTTAGTACTGTCGTTGTTGTGTTGTGGAGAGTGGTGTCTCACAGCTGCGTGCTGCTCTGTGTGCAGTGGCTAACCTGGCTGTCAGGCTGAAGCCGTCCCACTCTGAGGCCCTGCAGCCTGCGCTCAACTCCCTGTACTGCAGCCTGGCTCTGTCCCCCGAGCCCTGCGCCAACAGAGGTGAGAGAGAGATGCAGAGATACTCAGAGACATGCACACAGACACACAGACTGTTGGGGTAAAATTGCCCCCTGTGTATTGTATATACCCAGTGTATAATATTCTGCATGTTGGGAGAACAGAGTACAAGGATTTTTATATGACCTATATTATGTAGGCATAGTGATTATTTAACCTACTGTAACCATGTAACTCATTGTATTGTATTCTTATTGTAGGATTAGTTTAGACCAGACGCTGCAGATTTGACATTGACATATCTCACTGGAAATGTTGCCGTGGCTGGGGGGCTGAAACTTGTCAGTATTGAAAAAATAACATACTCGCGCATAACTGTGTTTCTGTGAAAGTCTAGACACTTGAACCCACGGCCGTCCCCTCGTCTCTATCTTGGAAATGTCAAACCACAAACTCCCTATATTTATATTATGTTTTGAGAAACAGCTCAGAGCTGACAACATAAACAATATACATGCTGCTCTTCAGACAAACCAGCAATAAGATAGCGTCCCACGTCATCTAGCGCTAGGCAAACCGTGCAGATATGTCAACCGAAACTGTCGAGTGTGTTAGGGGTTATGATATTGGACACATTCCATGTCTGTCTAGCAACTAGATCTGTATATGATATGTCCTGCCCCAGAACTCTGACTTCTGACATGTATAAAACTGTGTGGTGTTGAATAAACTGAAGACAAACGATATGGCATTGTGTTGGTGACTTTTTTGTTCCCGAGCTCGTCTCCTGCGGAGGATCCACCATCCTGCACTGACGGCGCTGGGTTATCCTAGTCCAGGGAACCTGAAGGGTTTACTTCTGGTGAAGTGGTTGTACCTTAACACAGACACGTGTCCTTTTGTCATAAGATGAGCTACAATCTCTACCTCTCTCCAGCCGTGTCCATGCTGCTGTGTAACATAGCTCTGATAGTGCTGCTGCTGTCCCCTGTGTATATGTATTGTGTCAGTGAAGGTATAAAGTGGTGTGTGTCAAGGCTTACTAGAAGTGTACTTAAGAAAGATAAGGTGAAGCCAAGGCTCGGGCCAGAAGCTAGTTTGAGGTGTGTTTGTTATTTGCCATGAGCATGTTGGAGACAGTGTGAAAGAGTATGAGTGAAGTGTGTGCTCCCTAATCCATGTATTGAGGCATGAAGTATGAATGGTGCATATAAATAAAGCTGTGTGTCGGCCACAAGAGCGTCCCTCATGAGAATAGGGTGTGTTGTGATTGAGTTTGCTAGTGTTGTTAGCTGTGATGTATTTTTCCAAAAACAGAAGGGTCACTAACAGCCCAGCCTTTTGCAGTGCATGGGCCGGTCCCCTTCCGGGCTGGCTGGCCTTATATGGTATAGAGAGCAAGCTCCTCCACTACTACTCTCCCCAGTAGTGGACAGCGACACGGGCTTCTATTTATGTGACGTAATACCGCTTGTCATTGGAATAAGGGTGGGGTATCGTTTCCCATACTCCTTTGCAACTATTTGCACCAGAGAAGTGCACTTGGGTTCTGGTTCTCTTGCCCCTCACATTCACACGAGGAATCCTAGGAACGAAACATGTCATACCGTCTCTTTCATCTCATGTGTAGACATTGGAAACGTACGTGTTTGCTTCATTGTCCTAGAATCCTTTGCGCCACGGTATGCAAATTTATGGGCCCATGATTGGCTCCCTGACATTACCCACCCCGCGACTGTTGCAGCGCACAACAGTGACCACCAGGGGGAGCCCCATCAAAGCTCCATAATATGTGTGTGTGTGTGTGTGTGTGTGTGTGTGTGTGTGTGTGTGTGTGTGTGTGTGTGTGTGTGTGTGTGTGTGTGTGTCTGTCTGTCTGTGTGTCTGTGTCTGTCTGAGGCTTTCCTGTTTGACTTTCATACGGTGGTATGTGATCATTGACAAAGATTTCAATCTCTTTAAGTCATTAACGTTAGCATAAAAAGTAATAATGGCGAACTCTGTTTGCAATATTGGTCTGTTGTAAACATTATTAGCTCATTATGACGTTATTTCGAAGCCCCAAACTGATCACACATCAGATGCGCCGCTATTGATCAACACTAAACCCACCAGAGCTGTGTTTTGTACGGCTTTGTAATACAACTCGTAACTGTGAAAGATTGCATAAGTCTGCTAATATATGTGCATACCGATGTATACACCCGTTTACACACTTTGTTGCGTACAGTTTATTTTAGTCGTGTTTTGTAGGCTGCATTTTGCTTGTATAGTCGTGTTTATGTATATGAGCTCGTTTAAAAACAAAAGAAATTCAAACAGTGTTCAATTTCCAATGTAAATGCTGTGTTTCTGCCCTGAAAATGTTGGCTGTGATGCTCATATGAAAAACTATGAAGTTTTATCCAACTCTGTTTCTCATTTTCGTCACACATCGCACATTATGCGGTGATTGTATGCAGTACGAAATGCCGGCGGTAGTGTGCAGTGAGAAAATAGCACTACCTTTTTATTGCGATGACAGCCGTGCCGTCTTTAGTTTGATCACAAGCTGCTGCTCATTGCGCTTCATCAAAGCACTGGCGATCAGTCCTGCAGTCTCTCTTTCCCAGAGCACTTCTCTGGGCTGTTTTTCACTCAGCTCGTCCCGGAGGAAACTGAGTTCATTTCAAATGGAGAATAACCCACTGGTTTAGAGCAATGCGAGCACTGCTTGCTCAAGGCAGACACACTGATCAGTTGGTATGTGCACTTCATGGCTAAACTTGATCGATAATGTCTTACTTCAGGCTAAGATCAATGTGTCCTTCTCTTTAGCACAAAGCATTGACGCTGCAAAGGAAGGCAGCTCTGTGGGTAGACTAGTTCCTGATGAGCACAAAAATCCAACCTGCAAAATGAAACCAATTCTTGTGGATCCGAAGCCACATTTGTGCCTCATTTTCCCTGATGAAGAAATCACTTTTAGCTATGGAGAGATGAATTGGCCCCGGAGAGAAAAGGTATGTGAATGACTGTATTAGTATGAAATACAATACTTTTGCAGTCAACCTGACAAGTGTAGAAATGTCCCCACGCAGCAGGACAAGCGTGTAAAGTCCTGCTATACAAGAATCTACAGACATGCATGTTTAACTTGTGAAAATGAGCCTCATTTTAACTGGGCTGAGGAATGTGTGGCTGCTGTTGCAGACTTGCTGGAGTCAGAGGAGGCCCTTCGGGATCAGGGTTGAAAACCACTGCAGGCTATCATAGAAAAAGCTTAATTTCGAAGGATGTTCTTCAGGGTATGATTAAGTCACTTTCAGTGGCTAATTTACGGATAGTGTCATGTTTGGACAGCAGAACTTGTTAACTTGCAAACCGCAACAAAATGGTCTGAAGCTTTCACTTTGAAACAGTTCAAATACTTATTATGGGGCCAAGCAACACATTTGCTGGAAGCCTTTTGTTATTGTTTAGGTTTTATTTTCTATTCCTCCAAAACGCATCTTCTCTGAAAATAATGATGCATAGGATGTGTGACCTGCTGTATAAAGTTGTGTTCAGGTTTGTTCAAGAAAAGTGCATTGTTTATATCGTTTGGCCATGTTGGATTGGTCAGAAATAATTTGTGTGCAGTGTAATATATTTTTGTTAAGTAACAGTGTACAAGCAAACTCTCAGTTGAAAATAATTCCTTCTGAAGTTTTTTATTTTATTATTATTTTATTTTTATGGTTGAGTTTTAAGGAGACACTTCTTAGTAGATTTGTGTTCAGTGCAGAACCTTGTAACTCCAATGTCATAAAAAACAAACAAATGAAAAACAATATAGGCAGTCACAGTAACTTGTCAGCTTAAACTGGCTTGGTCAAGCTGCCTCCCTTCTTGAGCTTAAGTTGCTTGACTGGTATACTGGTTTTTCCAGTTTTTCCTCTTTTTTTCTGGGAGCAACACAGGTGCTTTTGACTTGCGGGGGTGACTTCAGGATCTCTAGGTAGCACACTGTTTTAGGCAGGCTCCTTTTTGTGTTTTTCGAGAGACGCGGAGCGAGAGTGAAGTGGGTTTTTGTTATGGCCTGTTTTTGACTACACTATATCCCTACTTTGACAATAGACTCCTTCTTTGATGCATAGGTCTTTATTTCTGCCTGTGATTCTTTAACTTGAACTTTGTTTTTTATTCTTGGATTTGTCCTGTTTGGTGCTCTTTCATTTTTTTGCAAGGACTTTGTTTTATGTTTTTTTGTTGGAAGGATTTTTCTCTTCCATCTATTGGACTATTCTTGTTCGGATTTCCATCCGGATTCCAGAGGACCATTTACAAGAGACTGTTCCTGGTGCAGGGGTGAGACCAGTCCAATACTGAAGGATTTTATTCACTTTGTGAATCTCTGTTTTTGTTTTTGAAGAGACTTTGTCCTAAGCCACCGTTTACCTCTCTTGTTATGTTTTTTAAATATATTTTATGTTCTTTGTATATTCTCTACAGTGCTTAGTGTATGCTTCATGTATCTAAAGGTCTGTAGCTTGTACATATGTATATAAATACATTTGTGGTAAGGTACTTGGGGGGGCAATATACTATGGGATATCACCTTATCTGCTTCATTTGGCCTTATTTTCTATAACTCTGGCAATACTCCCTAAGTACCAGGAGATTGTTACAACAACCTTTGGCACTTAGAGATTTGTTTCAACTCAGCCTTCATTATTAATGTGAGCTTCCCTACCAGGAATAAGTAACTCTAAGTATAATAAAATAAAGTAAGACAATCAACTCAATTGTTGTTAAATTAGAGTCCTGCACTGGCACAGACTGGAAGGGCCAATAAAACCTTCTGTATTCGGCTGCTATTAGTTTTAAAGTTTATGGCCATTGTACAGTTGTGCCATGTTATTTCCAATTTCCAAGTGTGTCAGCGAGTCCTCTCTCTCTCTCTCTCTCTCTCTCTCTCTCTGTCTCTCAGCACTCAGTGCCCTGCCCCTGGTGCAGCAGCTGCTGTGTGTGGTCCAGAGCAGCGGGTCTGCGGAGAGAGAGACGGACGACACTGACTTCAGACTGCTGTACCACGGTGAGCGGCTCACGGCGCCACGGCACTCAGCACCTCGGACTGCTGTTAGTACTGTCGTTGTTGTGTTGTGGAGAGTGGTGTCTCACAGCTGCGTGCTGCTCTGTGTGCAGTGGCTAACCTGGCTGTCAGGCTGAAGCCGTCCCACTCTGAGGCCCTGCAGCCTGCGCTCAACTCCCTGTACTGCAGCCTGGCTCTGTCTCCCGAGCCCTGCGCCAACAGAGGTGAGAGAGAGATGCAGAGATACTCAGAGAGATGCACACAGACACACAGACTGTTGGGGTAAAATTGCCCCCTGTGTATTGTATATACCCAGTGTATAATACTCTGCATGTTGGGAGAACAGAGTACAAGGATTTTTATATGACCTATATTATGTAGGCATAGTGATTATTTAACCTACTGTAACCATGTAACTCATTGTATTGTATTCTTATTGTAGGATTAGTTTAGACCAGACGCTGCAGATTTGACATTGACATATCTCACTGGAAATGTTGCCGTGGCCGGGGGGCTGAAACTTGTCAGTATTGAAAAAATAACATACTCGCGCATAACTGTGTTTCTGTGAAAGTCTAGAGACTTGAACCCACGGCCGTCCCCTCGTCTCTATCTTGGAAATGTCAAACCACAAACTCCCTATATTTATATTATGTTTTGAGGAACAGCTCAGAGCTGACAACATAAACAATATACATGCTGCTCTTCAGACAAACCAGCAATAAGATAGCGTCCCACGTCATCTAGCGCTAGGCAAACCGTGCAGATATGTCAACCGAAACTGTCGAGTGTGTTAGGGGTTATGATATTGGACACATTCCATGTCTGCCTAGCAACTAGATCTGTATATGATATGTCCTGCCCCGCAACTCTGACTTCTGACATGTATAAAACTGTGTGGTGTTGCAAAAATAAACTGAAGACAAACGATCTGGCATTGTGTTGGTGACTTTTTTGTTCCCGAGCTCGTCTCTTGCAGAGGATCCACCATCCTGCACTGACGGCGCTGGGTTATCCTAGTCCAGGGGTTTTCCTAGCCCAGCGAACCTGAAGGGTTTACTTCTGGTGAAGTGGTTGTACCTTAACAATTTGGGGGCTCGTCCGGGATACATTTGGTGAGTAGTCTCTTTTTGCCTTTGTTCTGTACCCTAAGAACTGCTCGCTACTTGTATCCAAAACGTGATGGACTAGAGGGCTGTTCCAGTTAGGCAGTAGACTCTAAATGCCCTAGTTCTGTGACTTAAGAGCTGCTGACTGACTGATGTATATTGGACTAGAAGGCTGTTACAATTAGGTAATAGGTTAGTAAGTAGACTCTATGCAGGCTAAGATGAATATGTCCTTCTCTTTAGCACAAAGCATTGACGCTGCAAAGGAAGGCAGCTCTGTGGGTAGACTAGTTCCTGATGAGCACAAAAATCCAACCTGCAAAGTGAAACCAATTCTTGTGGATCCCAAGCCACATTTGTGCCTCTTTGCGATAAGAGACATTTTCCCTGATGAAGAAATCACTTTTAGCTATGGAGAGATGAATTGGCCCCGGAGAGAAAAGGTATGTGAATGACTGTATTAGTATGAAATACAATACTTTTGCAGTCAACCTGACAAGTGTAGAAATGTCCCCACGTAGCAGGACAAGCGTGTAAAGTCCTGCTATACAAGAATCTACAGACATGCATGTTTAACTTGTGAAAATGAGCCTCATTTTAACTGGGCTGAGGAATGTGTGGCTGCTGTTGCAGACTTGCTGGAGTCAGAGGAGGCCCTTCGGGATCAGGGTTGAGAACCACTGCAGGCTATCATAGAAAAAGCTTAATTTCGAAGGATGTTCTGCAGGGTATGATTAAGTCACTTTGAGTGGCTAACTTACGGATAGTGTCATGTTTGGACAGCAGAACTTGTTAACTTGCAAACCGCAACAAAATGGTCTGAAGCTTTCACTTTGAAACAGTTCAAATACTTATTATGGGGCCAAGCAACACATTTGCTGGAAGCCTTTTGTTATTGTTTAGATTTTATTTTCTATTCCTCCAAAACGCATCTTCTCTGAAAATAATGATGCATAGGATGTGTGACCTGCTGTATAAAGTTGTGTTCAGGTTTGTTCAAGAAAAGTGCATTGTTTATATCGTTTGGCCATGTTGGATTGGTCAGAAATAATTTGTGTGCAGTGTAATATATTTTTGTTAAGTAACAGTGTACAAGCAAACTCTCAGTTGAAAATAATTCCTTCTGAAGTTTTTTATTTTATTATTATTTTATTTTTATGGTTGAGTTTTAAGGAGACACTTCTTAGTAGATTTGTGTTCAGTGCAGAACCTTGTAACTCCAATGTCATAAAAAACAAACAAATGAAAAACAATATAGGCAGTCACAGTAACTTGTCAGCTTAAACTGGCTTGGTCAAGCTGCCTCCCTTCTTGAGCTTAAGTTGCTTGACTGGTATACTGGTTTTTCCAGTTTTTCCTCTTTTTTTTCTGGGAGCAACACAGGTGCTTTTGAGTGTTGCTCTATAGCCTGCGGGGGTGACTTCAGGATCTCTAGGTAGCACACTGTTTTAGGCAGGCTCCTTTTTGTGTTTTTCGAGAGACGCGGAGCGAGAGTGAAGTGGGTTTTTGTTATGGCCTGTTTTTGACTACACTATATCCCTACTTTGACTATAGACTCCTTCTTTGATGCATAGGTCTTTATTTCTGCCTGTGAATCTTTAACTTGAACTTTGTTTTTTATTCTTGGATTTGTCCTGTTTGGTGCTCTTTCATTTTTTTGCAAGGACTTTGTTTTATGGTTTTTTGTTGGAAGGATTTTTCTCTTCCATCTATTGGACTATTCTTGTTCGGATTTCCATCCGGATTCCAGAGGACCATTTACAAGAGACTGTTCCTGGTGCAGGGGTGAGACCAGTCCAATACTGAAGGATTTTATTCACTTTGTGAATCTCTGTTTTTGTTTTTGAAGAGACTTTGTCCTAAGCCACCGTTTACCTCTCTTGTTATGTTTTTTAAATATATTTTATGTTCTTTGTATATTCTCTACAGTGCTTAGTGTATGCTTAATGTGTCTAAAGGTCTGTAGCTTGTACATATGTATATAAATACATTTGTGGTAAGGTACTTGGGGGGGCAATATACTATGGGATATCACCTTATCTGCTTCATTTGGCCTTATTTTCTATAACTCTGGCAATACTCCCTAAGTACCAGGAGATTGTTACAACAACCTTTGGCACTTAGAGATTTGTTTCAACTCAGCCTTCATTATTAATGTGAGCTTCCCTACCAGGAATAAGTAACTCTAAGTATAATAGAATAAAGTAAGACAATCAACTCAATTGTTGTTAAATTAGAGTCCTGCACTGGCACAGACTGGAAGGGCCAATAAAACCTTCTGTATTCGGCTGCTATTAGTTTTAAAGTTTATGGCCATTGTACAGTTGTGCCATGTTATTTCCAATTTCCAAGTGTGTCAGCGAGTCCTCTCTCTCTCTCTCAGCGCTCAGTGCCCTGCCCCTGGTGCAGCAGCTGCTGTGTGTGGTCCAGAGCAGCGGGTCTGCGGAGAGAGACGGACGACACTGACTTCAGACTGCTGTACCACGGTGATCGGCTCACGGCGCCACGGCACTCAGCACCTCGGACTGCTGTTAGTACTGTCGTTGTTGTGTTGTGGAGAGTGGTGTCTCACAGCTGCGTGCTGCTCTGTGTGCAGTGGCTAACCTGGCTGTCAGGCTGAAGCCGTCCCACTCTGAGGCCCTGCAGCCTGCGCTCAACTCCCTGTACTGCAGCCTGGCTCTGTCCCCCGAGCCCTGCGCCAACAGAGGTGAGAGAGAGATGCAGAGATACTCAGAGAGATGCACACAGACACACAGACTGTTGGGGTAAAATTGCCCCCTGTGTATTGTATATACCCAGTGTATAATACTCTGCATGTTGGGAGAACAGAGTACAAGGATTTTTATATGACCTATATTATGTAGGCATAGTGATTATTTAACCTACTGTAACCATGTAACTCATTGTATTGTATTCTTATTGTAGGATTAGTTTAGACCAGACGCTGCAGATTTGACATTGACATATCTCACTGGAAATGTTGCCGTGGCCGGGGGGCTGAAACTTGTCAGTATTGAAAAAATAACATACTCGCGCATAACTGTGTTTCTGTGAAAGTCTAGACACTTGAACCCACGGCCGTCCCCTCGTCTCTATCTTGGAAATGTCAAACCACAAACTCCCTATATTTATATTATGTTTTGAGGAACAGCTCAGAGCTGACAACATAAACAATATACATGCTGCTCTTCAGACAAACCAGCAATAAGATAGCGTCCCACATCATCTAGCGCTAGGCAAACCGTGCAGATATGTCAACCGAAACTGTCGAGTGTGTTAGGGGTTATGATATTGGACACATTCCATGTCTGCCTAGCAACTAGATCTGTATATGATATGTCCTGCCCCGCAACTCTGACTTCTGACATGTATAAAACTGTGTGGTGTTGCAAAAATAAACTGAAGACAAACGATCTGGCATTGTGTTGGTGACTTTTTTGTTCCCGAGCTCGTCTCTTGCAGAGGATCCACCATCCTGCACTGACGGCGCTGGGTTATCCTAGTCCAGGGGTTTTCCTAGCCCAGCGAACCTGAAGGGTTTACTTCTGGTGAAGTGGTTGTACCTTAACAATTTGGGGGCTTGTCCGGGATACATTTGGTGAGTAGTCTCTTTTTGCCTTTGTTCTGTACCCTAAGAACTGCTCGCTACTTGTATCCAAAACGTGATGGACTAGAGGGCTGTTCCAGTTAGGCAGTAGACTCTAAATGCCCTAGTTCTGTGACTTAAGAGCTGCTGACTGACTGATGTATATTGGACTAGAAGGCTGTTACAATTAGGTAATAGGTTAGTAAGTAGACTCTATGCAGGCTAAGATGAATATGTCCTTCTCTTTAGCACAAAGCATTGACGCTGCAAAGGAAGGCAGCTCTGTGGGTAGACTAGTTCCTGATGAGCACAAAAATCCAACCTGCAAAGTGAAACCAATTCTTGTGGATCCCAAGCCACATTTGTGCCTCTTTGCGATAAGAGACATTTTCCCTGATGAAGAAATCACTTTTAGCTATGGAGAGATGAATTGGCCCCGGAGAGAAAAGGTATGTGAATGACTGTATTAGTATGAAATACAATACTTTTGCAGTCAACCTGACAAGTGTAGAAATGTCCCCACGTAGCAGGACAAGCGTGTAAAGTCCTGCTATACAAGAATCTACAGACATGCATGTTTAACTTGTGAAAATGAGCCTCATTTTAACTGGGCTGAGGAATGTGTGGCTGCTGTTGCAGACTTGCTGGAGTCAGAGGAGGCCCTTCGGGATCAGGGTTGAGAACCACTGCAGGCTATCATAGAAAAAGCTTAATTTCGAAGGATGTTCTGCAGGGTATGATTAAGTCACTTTGAGTGGCTAACTTACGGATAGTGTCATGTTTGGACAGCAGAACTTGTTAACTTGCAAACCGCAACAAAATGGTCTGAAGCTTTCACTTTGAAACAGTTCAAATACTTATTATGGGGCCAAGCAACACATTTGCTGGAAGCCTTTTGTTATTGTTTAGATTTTATTTTCTATTCCTCCAAAACGCATCTTCTCTGAAAATAATGATGCATAGGATGTGTGACCTGCTGTATAAAGTTGTGTTCAGGTTTGTTCAAGAAAAGTGCATTGTTTATATCGTTTGGCCATGTTGGATTGGTCAGAAATAATTTGTGTGCAGTGTAATATATTTTTGTTAAGTAACAGTGTACAAGCAAACTCTCAGTTGAAAATAATTCCTTCTGAAGTTTTTTATTTTATTATTATTTTATTTTTATGGTTGAGTTTTAAGGAGACACTTCTTAGTAGATTTGTGTTCAGTGCAGAACCTTGTAACTCCAATGTCATAAAAAACAAACAAATGAAAAACAATATAGGCAGTCACAGTAACTTGTCAGCTTAAACTGGCTTGGTCAAGCTGCCTCCCTTCTTGAGCTTAAGTTGCTTGACTGGTATACTGGTTTTTCCAGTTTTTCCTCTTTTTTTTCTGGGAGCAACACAGGTGCTTTTGAGTGTTGCTCTATAGCCTGCGGGGGTGACTTCAGGATCTCTAGGTAGCACACTGTTTTAGGCAGGCTCCTTTTTGTGTTTTTCGAGAGACGCGGAGCGAGAGTGAAGTGGGTTTTTGTTATGGCCTGTTTTTGACTACACTATATCCCTACTTTGACTATAGACTCCTTCTTTGATGCATAGGTCTTTATTTCTGCCTGTGAATCTTTAACTTGAACTTTGTTTTTTATTCTTGGATTTGTCCTGTTTGGTGCTCTTTCATTTTTTTGCAAGGACTTTGTTTTATGGTTTTTTGTTGGAAGGATTTTTCTCTTCCATCTATTGGACTATTCTTGTTCGGATTTCCATCCGGATTCCAGAGGACCATTTACAAGAGACTGTTCCTGGTGCAGGGGTGAGACCAGTCCAATACTGAAGGATTTTATTCACTTTGTGAATCTCTGTTTTTGTTTTTGAAGAGACTTTGTCCTAAGCCACCGTTTACCTCTCTTGTTATGTTTTTTAAATATATTTTATGTTCTTTGTATATTCTCTACAGTGCTTAGTGTATGCTTAATGTGTCTAAAGGTCTGTAGCTTGTACATATGTATATAAATACATTTGTGGTAAGGTACTTGGGGGGGCAATATACTATGGGATATCACCTTATCTGCTTCATTTGGCCTTATTTTCTATAACTCTGGCAATACTCCCTAAGTACCAGGAGATTGTTACAACAACCTTTGGCACTTAGAGATTTGTTTCAACTCAGCCTTCATTATTAATGTGAGCTTCCCTACCAGGAATAAGTAACTCTAAGTATAATAGAATAAAGTAAGACAATCAACTCAATTGTTGTTAAATTAGAGTCCTGCACTGGCACAGACTGGAAGGGCCAATAAAACCTTCTGTATTCGGCTGCTATTAGTTTTAAAGTTTATGGCCATTGTACAGTTGTGCCATGTTATTTCCAATTTCCAAGTGTGTCAGCGAGTCCTCTCTCTCTCTCTCAGCGCTCAGTGCCCTGCCCCTGGTGCAGCAGCTGCTGTGTGTGGTCCAGAGCAGCGGGTCTGCGGAGAGAGACGGACGACACTGACTTCAGACTGCTGTACCACGGTGATCGGCTCACGGCGCCACGGCACTCAGCACCTCGGACTGCTGTTAGTACTGTCGTTGTTGTGTTGTGGAGAGTGGTGTCTCACAGCTGCGTGCTGCTCTGTGTGCAGTGGCTAACCTGGCTGTCAGGCTGAAGCCGTCCCACTCTGAGGCCCTGCAGCCTGCGCTCAACTCCCTGTACTGCAGCCTGGCTCTGTCCCCCGAGCCCTGCGCCAACAGAGGTGAGAGAGAGATGCAGAGATACTCAGAGACATGCACACAGACACACAGACTGTTGGGGTAAAATTGCCCCCTGTGTATTGTATATACCCAGTGTATAATATTCTGCATGTTGGGAGAACAGAGTACAAGGATTTTTATATGACCTATATTATGTAGGCATAGTGATTATTTAACCTACTGTAACCATGTAACTCATTGTATTGTATTCTTATTGTAGGATTAGTTTAGACCAGACGCTGCAGATTTGACATTGACATATCTCACTGGAAATGTTGCCGTGGCTGGGGGGCTGAAACTTGTCAGTATTGAAAAAATAACATACTCGCGCATAACTGTGTTTCTGTGAAAGTCTAGACACTTGAACCCACGGCCGTCCCCTCGTCTCTATCTTGGAAATGTCAAACCACAAACTCCCTATATTTATATTATGTTTTGAGAAACAGCTCAGAGCTGACAACATAAACAATATACATGCTGCTCTTCAGACAAACCAGCAATAAGATAGCGTCCCACGTCATCTAGCGCTAGGCAAACCGTGCAGATATGTCAACCGAAACTGTCGAGTGTGTTAGGGGTTATGATATTGGACACATTCCATGTCTGTCTAGCAACTAGATCTGTATATGATATGTCCTGCCCCAGAACTCTGACTTCTGACATGTATAAAACTGTGTGGTGTTGCAAAAATAAACTGAAGACAAACGATATGGCATTGTGTTGGTGACTTTTTTGTTCCCGAGCTCGTCTCCTGCGGAGGATCCACCATCCTGCACTGACGGCGCTGGGTTATCCTAGTCCAGGGAACCTGAAGGGTTTACTTCTGGTGAAGTGGTTGTACCTTAACACAGACACGTGTCCTTTTGTCATAAGATGAGCTACAATCTCTACCTCTCTCCAGCCGTGTCCATGCTGCTGTGTAACATAGCTCTGATAGTGCTGCTGCTGTCCCCTGTGTATATGTATTGTGTCAGTGAAGGTATAAAGTGGTGTGTGTCAAGGCTTACTAGAAGTGTACTTAAGAAAGATAAGGTGAAGCCAAGGCTCGGGCCAGAAGCTAGTTTGAGGTGTGTTTGTTATTTGCCATGAGCATGTTGGAGACAGTGTGAAAGAGTATGAGTGAAGTGTGTGCTCCCTAATCCATGTATTGAGGCATGAAGTATGAATGGTGCATATAAATAAAGCTGTGTGTCGGCCACAAGAGCGTCCCTCATGAGAATAGGGTGTGTTGTGATTGAGTTTGCTAGTGTTGTTAGCTGTGATGTATTTTTCCAAAAACAGAAGGGTCACTAACAGCCCAGCCTTTTGCAGTGCATGGGCCGGTCCCCTTCCGGGCTGGCTGGCCTTATATGGTATAGAGAGCAAGCTCCTCCACTACTACTCTCCCCAGTAGTGGACAGCGACACGGGCTTCTATTTATGTGACGTAATACCGCTTGTCATTGGAATAAGGGTGGGGTATCGTTTCCCATACTCCTTTGCAACTATTTGCACCAGAGAAGTGCACTTGGGTTCTGGTTCTCTTGCCCCTCACATTCACACGAGGAATCCTAGGAACGAAACATGTCATACCGTCTCTTTCATCTCATGTGTAGACATTGGAAACGTACGTGTTTGCTTCATTGTCCTAGAATCCTTTGCGCCACGGTATGCAAATTTATGGGCCCATGATTGGCTCCCTGACATTACCCACCCCGCGACTGTTGCAGCGCACAACAGTGACCACCAGGGGGAGCCCCATCAAAGCTCCATAATATGTGTGTGTGTGTGTGTGTGTGTGTGTGTGTGTGTGTGTGTGTGTGTGTGTGTGTGTCTGTCTGTCTGTGTGTCTGTGTCTGTCTGAGGCTTTCCTGTTTGACTTTCATACGGTGGTATGTGATCATTGACAAAGATTTCAATCTCTTTAAGTCATTAACGTTAGCATAAAAAGTAATAATGGCGAACTCTGTTTGCAATATTGGTCTGTTGTAAACATTATTAGCTCATTATGACGTTATTTCGAAGCCCCAAACTGATCACACATCAGATGCGCCGCTATTGATCAACACTAAACCCACCAGAGCTGTGTTTTGTACGGCTTTGTAATACAACTCGTAACTGTGAAAGATTGCATAAGTCTGCTAATATATGTGCATACCGATGTATACACCCGTTTACACACTTTGTTGCGTACAGTTTATTTTAGTCGTGTTTTGTAGGCTGCATTTTGCTTGTATAGTCGTGTTTATGTATATGAGCTCGTTTAAAAACAAAAGAAATTCAAACAGTGTTCAATTTCCAATGTAAATGCTGTGTTTCTGCCCTGAAAATGTTGGCTGTGATGCTCATATGAAAAACTATGAAGTTTTATCCAACTCTGTTTCTCATTTTCGTCACACATCGCACATTATGCGGTGATTGTATGCAGTACGAAATGCCGGCGGTAGTGTGCAGTGAGAAAATAGCACTACCTTTTTATTGCGATGACAGCCGTGCCGTCTTTAGTTTGATCACAAGCTGCTGCTCATTGCGCTTCATCAAAGCACTGGCGATCAGTCCTGCAGTCTCTCTTTCCCAGAGCACTTCTCTGGGCTGTTTTTCACTCAGCTCGTCCCGGAGGAAACTGAGTTCATTTCAAATGGAGAATAACCCACTGGTTTAGAGCAATGCGAGCACTGCTTGCTCAAGGCAGACACACTGATCAGTTGGTATGTGCACTTCATGGCTAAACTTGATCGATAATGTCTTACTTCAGGCTAAGATCAATGTGTCCTTCTCTTTAGCACAAAGCATTGACGCTGCAAAGGAAGGCAGCTCTGTGGGTAGACTAGTTCCTGATGAGCACAAAAATCCAACCTGCAAAATGAAACCGATTCTTGTGGATCCGAAGCCACATTTGTGCCTCATTTTCCCTGATGGAGAAATCACTTTTAGCTATGGAGAGATGAATTGGCCCCGGAGAGAAAAGGTATGTGAATGACTGTATTAGTATGAAATACAATACTTTTGCAGTCAACCTGACAAGTGTAGAAATGTCCCCACGCAGCAGGACAAGCGTGTAAAGTCCTGCTATACAAGAATCTACAGACATGCATGTTTAACTTGTGAAAATGAGCCTCATTTTAACTGGGCTGAGGAATGTGTGGCTGCTGTTGCAGACTTGCTGGAGTCAGAGGAGGCCCTTCGGGATCAGGGTTGAAAACCACTGCAGGCTATCATAGAAAAAGCTTAATTTCGAAGGATGTTCTTCAGGGTATGATTAAGTCACTTTCAGTGGCTAACTTACGGATAGTGTCATGTTTGGACAGCAGAACTTGTTAACTTGCAAACCGCAACAAAATGGTCTGAAGCTTTCACTTTGAAACAGTTCAAATACTTATTATGGGGCCAAGCAACACATTTGCTGGAAGCCTTTTGTTATTGTTTAGGTTTTATTTTCTATTCCTCCAAAACGCATCTTCTCTGAAAATAATGATGCATAGGATGTGTGACCTGCTGTATAAAGTTGTGTTCAGGTTTGTTCAAGAAAAGTGCATTGTTTATATCGTTTGGCCATGTTGGATTGGTCAGAAATAATTTGTGTGCAGTGTAATATATTTTTGTTAAGTAACAGTGTACAAGCAAACTCTCAGTTGAAAATAATTCCTTCTGAAGTTTTTTATTTTATTATTATTTTATTTTTATGGTTGAGTTTTAAGGAGACACTTCTTAGTAGATTTGTGTTCAGTGCAGAACCTTGTAACTCCAATGTCATAAAAAACAAACAAATGAAAAACAATATAGGCAGTCACAGTAACTTGTCAGCTTAAACTGGCTTGGTCAAGCTGCCTCCCTTCTTGAGCTTAAGTTGCTTGACTGGTATACTGGTTTTTCCAGTTTTTCCTCTTTTTTTCTGGGAGCAACACAGGTGCTTTTGACTTGCGGGGGTGACTTCAGGATCTCTAGGTAGCACACTGTTTTAGGCAGGCTCCTTTTTGTGTTTTTCGAGAGACGCGGAGCGAGAGTGAAGTGGGTTTTTGTTATGGCCTGTTTTTGACTACACTATATCCCTACTTTGACAATAGACTCCTTCTTTGATGCATAGGTCTTTATTTCTGCCTGTGATTCTTTAACTTGAACTTTGTTTTTTATTCTTGGATTTGTCCTGTTTGGTGCTCTTTCATTTTTTTGCAAGGACTTTGTTTTATGTTTTTTTGTTGGAAGGATTTTTCTCTTCCATCTATTGGACTATTCTTGTTCGGATTTCCATCCGGATTCCAGAGGACCATTTACAAGAGACTGTTCCTGGTGCAGGGGTGAGACCAGTCCAATACTGAAGGATTTTATTCACTTTGTGAATCTCTGTTTTTGTTTTTGAAGAGACTTTGTCCTAAGCCACCGTTTACCTCTCTTGTTATGTTTTTTAAATATATTTTATGTTCTTTGTATATTCTCTACAGTGCTTAGTGTATGCTTCATGTATCTAAAGGTCTGTAGCTTGTACATATGTATATAAATACATTTGTGGTAAGGTACTTGGGGGGGCAATATACTATGGGATATCACCTTATCTGCTTCATTTGGCCTTATTTTCTATAACTCTGGCAATACTCCCTAAGTACCAGGAGATTGTTACAACAACCTTTGGCACTTAGAGATTTGTTTCAACTCAGCCTTCATTATTAATGTGAGCTTCCCTACCAGGAATAAGTAACTCTAAGTATAATAAAATAAAGTAAGACAATCAACTCAATTGTTGTTAAATTAGAGTCCTGCACTGGCACAGACTGGAAGGGCCAATAAAACCTTCTGTATTCGGCTGCTATTAGTTTTAAAGTTTATGGCCATTGTACAGTTGTGCCATGTTATTTCCAATTTCCAAGTGTGTCAGCGAGTCCTCTCTCTCTCTCTCTCTCTCTCTCTCTCTCTCTGTCTCTCAGCACTCAGTGCCCTGCCCCTGGTGCAGCAGCTGCTGTGTGTGGTCCAGAGCAGCGGGTCTGCGGAGAGAGAGACGGACGACACTGACTTCAGACTGCTGTACCACGGTGAGCGGCTCACGGCGCCACGGCACTCAGCACCTCGGACTGCTGTTAGTACTGTCGTTGTTGTGTTGTGGAGAGTGGTGTCTCACAGCTGCGTGCTGCTCTGTGTGCAGTGGCTAACCTGGCTGTCAGGCTGAAGCCGTCCCACTCTGAGGCCCTGCAGCCTGCGCTCAACTCCCTGTACTGCAGCCTGGCTCTGTCCCCCGAGCCCTGCGCCAACAGAGGTGAGAGAGAGATGCAGAGATACTCAGAGACATGCACACAGACACACAGACTGTTGGGGTAAAATTGCCCCCTGTGTATTGTATATACCCAGTGTATAATATTCTGCATGTTGGGAGAACAGAGTACAAGGATTTTTATATGACCTATATTATGTAGGCATAGTGATTATTTAACCTACTGTAACCATGTAACTCATTGTATTGTATTCTTATTGTAGGATTAGTTTAGACCAGACGCTGCAGATTTGACATTGACATATCTCACTGGAAATGTTGCCGTGGCCGGGGGGCTGAAACTTGTCAGTATTGAAAAAATAACATACTCGCGCATAACTGTGTTTCTGTGAAAGTCTAGAGACTTGAACCCACGGCCGTCCCCTCGTCTCTATCTTGGAAATGTCAAACCACAAACTCCCTATATTTATATTATGTTTTGAGGAACAGCTCAGAGCTGACAACATAAACAATATACATGCTGCTCTTCAGACAAACCAGCAATAAGATAGCGTCCCACGTCATCTAGCGCTAGGCAAACCGTGCAGATATGTCAACCGAAACTGTCGAGTGTGTTAGGGGTTATGATATTGGACACATTCCATGTCTGCCTAGCAACTAGATCTGTATATGATATGTCCTGCCCCGCAACTCTGACTTCTGACATGTATAAAACTGTGTGGTGTTGCAAAAATAAACTGAAGACAAACGATCTGGCATTGTGTTGGTGACTTTTTTGTTCCCGAGCTCGTCTCTTGCAGAGGATCCACCATCCTGCACTGACGGCGCTGGGTTATCCTAGTCCAGGGGTTTTCCTAGCCCAGCGAACCTGAAGGGTTTACTTCTGGTGAAGTGGTTGTACCTTAACAATTTGGGGGCTCGTCCGGGATACATTTGGTGAGTAGTCTCTTTTTGCCTTTGTTCTGTACCCTAAGAACTGCTCGCTACTTGTATCCAAAACGTGATGGACTAGAGGGCTGTTCCAGTTAGGCAGTAGACTCTAAATGCCCTAGTTCTGTGACTTAAGAGCTGCTGACTGACTGATGTATATTGGACTAGAAGGCTGTTACAATTAGGTAATAGGTTAGTAAGTAGACTCTATGCAGGCTAAGATGAATATGTCCTTCTCTTTAGCACAAAGCATTGACGCTGCAAAGGAAGGCAGCTCTGTGGGTAGACTAGTTCCTGATGAGCACAAAAATCCAACCTGCAAAGTGAAACCAATTCTTGTGGATCCCAAGCCACATTTGTGCCTCTTTGCGATAAGAGACATTTTCCCTGATGAAGAAATCACTTTTAGCTATGGAGAGATGAATTGGCCCCGGAGAGAAAAGGTATGTGAATGACTGTATTAGTATGAAATACAATACTTTTGCAGTCAACCTGACAAGTGTAGAAATGTCCCCACGTAGCAGGACAAGCGTGTAAAGTCCTGCTATACAAGAATCTACAGACATGCATGTTTAACTTGTGAAAATGAGCCTCATTTTAACTGGGCTGAGGAATGTGTGGCTGCTGTTGCAGACTTGCTGGAGTCAGAGGAGGCCCTTCGGGATCAGGGTTGAGAACCACTGCAGGCTATCATAGAAAAAGCTTAATTTCGAAGGATGTTCTGCAGGGTATGATTAAGTCACTTTGAGTGGCTAACTTACGGATAGTGTCATGTTTGGACAGCAGAACTTGTTAACTTGCAAACCGCAACAAAATGGTCTGAAGCTTTCACTTTGAAACAGTTCAAATACTTATTATGGGGCCAAGCAACACATTTGCTGGAAGCCTTTTGTTATTGTTTAGATTTTATTTTCTATTCCTCCAAAACGCATCTTCTCTGAAAATAATGATGCATAGGATGTGTGACCTGCTGTATAAAGTTGTGTTCAGGTTTGTTCAAGAAAAGTGCATTGTTTATATCGTTTGGCCATGTTGGATTGGTCAGAAATAATTTGTGTGCAGTGTAATATATTTTTGTTAAGTAACAGTGTACAAGCAAACTCTCAGTTGAAAATAATTCCTTCTGAAGTTTTTTATTTTATTATTATTTTATTTTTATGGTTGAGTTTTAAGGAGACACTTCTTAGTAGATTTGTGTTCAGTGCAGAACCTTGTAACTCCAATGTCATAAAAAACAAACAAATGAAAAACAATATAGGCAGTCACAGTAACTTGTCAGCTTAAACTGGCTTGGTCAAGCTGCCTCCCTTCTTGAGCTTAAGTTGCTTGACTGGTATACTGGTTTTTCCAGTTTTTCCTCTTTTTTTTCTGGGAGCAACACAGGTGCTTTTGAGTGTTGCTCTATAGCCTGCGGGGGTGACTTCAGGATCTCTAGGTAGCACACTGTTTTAGGCAGGCTCCTTTTTGTGTTTTTCGAGAGACGCGGAGCGAGAGTGAAGTGGGTTTTTGTTATGGCCTGTTTTTGACTACACTATATCCCTACTTTGACTATAGACTCCTTCTTTGATGCATAGGTCTTTATTTCTGCCTGTGAATCTTTAACTTGAACTTTGTTTTTTATTCTTGGATTTGTCCTGTTTGGTGCTCTTTCATTTTTTTGCAAGGACTTTGTTTTATGGTTTTTTGTTGGAAGGATTTTTCTCTTCCATCTATTGGACTATTCTTGTTCGGATTTCCATCCGGATTCCAGAGGACCATTTACAAGAGACTGTTCCTGGTGCAGGGGTGAGACCAGTCCAATACTGAAGGATTTTATTCACTTTGTGAATCTCTGTTTTTGTTTTTGAAGAGACTTTGTCCTAAGCCACCGTTTACCTCTCTTGTTATGTTTTTTAAATATATTTTATGTTCTTTGTATATTCTCTACAGTGCTTAGTGTATGCTTAATGTGTCTAAAGGTCTGTAGCTTGTACATATGTATATAAATACATTTGTGGTAAGGTACTTGGGGGGGCAATATACTATGGGATATCACCTTATCTGCTTCATTTGGCCTTATTTTCTATAACTCTGGCAATACTCCCTAAGTACCAGGAGATTGTTACAACAACCTTTGGCACTTAGAGATTTGTTTCAACTCAGCCTTCATTATTAATGTGAGCTTCCCTACCAGGAATAAGTAACTCTAAGTATAATAGAATAAAGTAAGACAATCAACTCAATTGTTGTTAAATTAGAGTCCTGCACTGGCACAGACTGGAAGGGCCAATAAAACCTTCTGTATTCGGCTGCTATTAGTTTTAAAGTTTATGGCCATTGTACAGTTGTGCCATGTTATTTCCAATTTCCAAGTGTGTCAGCGAGTCCTCTCTCTCTCTCTCTCTCTCTCTCTCTCTCTCTCTCTCTCAGCGCTCAGTGCCCTGCCCCTGGTGCAGCAGCTGCTGTGTGTGGTCCAGAGCAGCAGCTCTGCGGAGAGAGAGACGGACGACACTGACTTCAGACTGCTGTACCACGGTGATCGGCTCACGGCGCCACGGCACTCAGCATCTCGGACTGCTGTTAGTACTGTCGTTGTTGTGTTGTGGAGAGTGGTGTCTCACAGCTGCGTGCTGCTCTGTGTGCAGTGGCTAACCTGGCTGTCAGGCTGAAGCCGTCCCACTCTGAGGCCCTGCGGCCTGCGCTCAACTCCCTGTACTGCAGCCTGGCTCTGTCCCCCGAGCCCTGCGCCAACAGAGGTGAGAGAGAGATGCAGAGATACTCAGAGAGATGCACACAGACACACAGACTGTTGGGGTAAAATTGCCCCCTGTGTATTGTATATACCCAGTGTATAATACTCTGCATGTTGGGAGAACAGAGTACAAGGATTTTTATATGACCTATATTATGTAGGCATAGTGATTATTTAACCTACTGTAACCATGTAACTCATTGTATTGTATTCTTATTGTAGGATTAGTTTAGACCAGACGCTGCAGATTTGACATTGACATATCTCACTGGAAATGTTGCCGTGGCCGGGGGGCTGAAACTTGTCATTATTGCAAAAATAACATACTCGCGCATAACTGTGTTTCTGTGAAAGTCTAGAGACTTGAACCCACGGCCGTCCCCTCGTCTCTATCTTGGAAATGTCAAACCACAAACTCCCTATATTTATATTATGTTTTGAGGAACAGCTCAGAGCTGACAACATAAACAATATACATGCTGCTCTTCAGACAAACCAGCAATAAGATAGCGTCCCACGTCATCTAGCGCTAGGCAAACCGTGCAGATATGTCAACCGAAACTGTCGAGTGTGTTAGGGGTTATGATATTGGACACATTCCATGTCTGCCTAGCAACTAGATCTGTATATGATATGTCCTGCCCCGCAACTCTGACTTCTGACATGTATAAAACTGTGTGGTGTTGCAAAAATAAACTGAAGACAAACGATCTGGCATTGTGTTGGTGACTTTTTTGTTCCCGAGCTCGTCTCCTGCGGAGGATCCACCATCCTGCACTGACGGCGCTGGGTTATCCTAGTCCAGGGGTTTTCCTAGCCCAGCGAACCTGAAGGGTTTACTTCTGGTGAAGTGGTTGTACCTTAACAATTTGGGGGCTCGTCCGGGATACATTTGGTGAGTAGTCTCTTTTTGCCTTTGTTCTGTACCCTAAGAACTGCTCGCTACTTGTATCCAAAACGTGATGGACTAGAGGGCTGTTCCAGTTAGGCAGTAGACTCTAAATGCCCTAGTTCTGTGACTTAAGAGCTGCTGACTGACTGATGTATATTGGACTAGAAGGCTGTTACAATTAGGTAATAGGTTAGTAAGTAGACTCTATGCAGGCTAAGATCAATGTGTCCTTCTCTTTAGCACAAAGCATTGACGCTGTAAAGGAAGGCAGCTCTGTGGGTAGACTAGTTCCTGATGAGCACAAAAATCCAACCTGCAAAATGAAACCGATTCTTGTGGATCCGAAGCCACATTTGTGCCTCTTTGCGATAAGAGACATTTTCCCTGATGAAGAAATCACTTTTAGCTATGGAGAGATGAATTGGCCCCGGAGAGAAAAGGTATGTGAATGACTGTATTAGTATGAAATACAATACTTTTGCAGTCAACCTGACAAGTGTAGAAATGTCCCCACGCAGCAGGACAAGCGTGTAAAGTCCTGCTATACAAGAATCTACAGACATGCATGTTTAACTTGTGAAAATGAGCCTCATTTTAACTGGGCTGAGGAATGTGTGGCTGCTGTTGCAGACTTGCTGGAGTCAGAGGAGGCCCTTCGGAATCAGGGTTGAAAACCACTGCAGGCTATCATAGAAAAAGCTTAATTTCGAAGGATGTTCTGCAGGGTATGATTAAGTCACTTTGAGTGGCTAACTTACGGATAGTGTCATGTTTGGACAGCAGAACTTGTTAACTTGCAAACCGCAACAAAATGGTCTGAAGCTTTCACTTTGAAACAGTTCAAATACTTATTATGGGGCCAAGCAACACATTTGCTGGAAGCCTTTTGTTATTGTTTAGATTTTATTTTCTATTCCTCCAAAACGCATCTTCTCTGAAAATAATGATGCATAGGATGTGTGACCTGCTGTATAAAGTTGTGTTCAGGTTTGTTCAAGAAAAGTGCATTGTTTATATCGTTTGGCCATGTTGGATTGGTCAGAAATAATTTGTGTGCAGTGTAATATATTTTTGTTAAGTAACAGTGTACAAGCAAACTCTCAGTTGAAAATAATTCCTTCTGAAGTTTTTTATTTTATTATTATTTATTTTTATGGTTGAGTTTTAAGGAGACACTTCTTAGTAGATTTGTGTTCAGTGCAGAACCTTGTAAATCCAATGTCATAAAAAACAAACAAATGAAAAACAATATAGGCAGTCACAGTAACTTGTCAGCTTAAACTGGCTTGGTCAAGCTGCCTCCCTTCTTGAGCTTAAGTTGCTTGACTGGTATACTGGTTTTTCCAGTTTTTCCTCTTTTTTTTCTGGGAGCAACACAGGTGCTTTTGAGTGTTGCTCTATAGCCTGCGGGGGTGACTTCAGGATCTCTAGGTAGCATACTGTTTTAGGCAGGCTCCTTTTTGTGTTTTTCAAGAGACGCGGAGCGAGAGTGAAGTGGGTTTTTGTTATGGCCTGTTTTTGACTACACTATATCCCTACTTTGACAATAGACTCCTTCTTTGATGCATAGGTCTTTATTTCTGCCTGTGATTCTTTAACTTGAACTTTGTTTTTTATTCTTGGATTTGTCCTGTTTGGTGCTCTTTCATTTTTTTGCAAGGACTTTGTTTTATGTTTTTTTGTTGGAAGGATTTTTCTCTTCCATCTATTGGACTATTCTTGTTCGGATTTCCATCCGGATTCCAGAGGACCATTTACAAGAGACTGTTCCTGGTGCAGGGGTGAGACCAGTCCAATACTGAAGGATTTTATTCACTTTGTGAATCTCTGTTTTTGTTTTTGAAGAGACTTTGTCCTAAGCCACCGTTTACCTCTCTTGTTATGTTTTTTAAATATATTTTATGTTCTTTGTATATTCTCTACAGTGCTTAGTGTATGCTTAATGTATCTAAAGGTCTGTAGCTTGTACATATGTATATAAATACATTTGTGGTAAGGTACTTGGGGGGGCAATATACTATGGGATATCACCTTATCTGCTTCATTTGGCCTTATTTTCTATAACTCTGGCAATACTCCCTAAGTACCAGGAGATTGTTACAACAACCTTTGGCACTTAGAGATTTGTTTCAACTCAGCCTTCATTATTAATGTGAGCTTCCCTACCAGGAATAAGTAACTCTAAGTATAATAGAATAAAGTAAGACAATCAACTCAATTGTTGTTAAATTAGAGTCCTGCACTGGCACAGACTGGAAGGGCCAATAAAACCTTCTGTATTCGGCTGCTATTAGTTTTAAAGTTTATGGCCATTGTACAGTTGTGCCATGTTATTTCCAATTTCCAAGTGTGTCAGCGAGTCCTCTCTCTCTCTCTCAGCGCTCAGTGCCCTGCCCCTGGTGCAGCAGCTGCTGTGTGTGGTCCAGAGCAGCGGGTCTGCGGAGAGAGACGGACGACACTGACTTCAGACTGCTGTACCACGGTGATCGGCTCACGGCGCCACGGCACTCAGCACCTCGGACTGCTGTTAGTACTGTCGTTGTTGTGTTGTGGAGAGTGGTGTCTCACAGCTGCGTGCTGCTCTGTGTGCAGTGGCTAACCTGGCTGTCAGGCTGAAGCCGTCCCACTCTGAGGCCCTGCAGCCTGCGCTCAACTCCCTGTACTGCAGCCTGGCTCTGTCCCCCGAGCCCTGCGCCAACAGAGGTGAGAGAGAGATGCAGAGATACTCAGAGACATGCACACAGACACACAGACTGTTGGGGTAAAATTGCCCCCTGTGTATTGTATATACCCAGTGTATAATATTCTGCATGTTGGGAGAACAGAGTACAAGGATTTTTATATGACCTATATTATGTAGGCATAGTGATTATTTAACCTACTGTAACCATGTAACTCATTGTATTGTATTCTTATTGTAGGATTAGTTTAGACCAGACGCTGCAGATTTGACATTGACATATCTCACTGGAAATGTTGCCGTGGCTGGGGGGCTGAAACTTGTCAGTATTGAAAAAATAACATACTCGCGCATAACTGTGTTTCTGTGAAAGTCTAGACACTTGAACCCACGGCCGTCCCCTCGTCTCTATCTTGGAAATGTCAAACCACAAACTCCCTATATTTATATTATGTTTTGAGAAACAGCTCAGAGCTGACAACATAAACAATATACATGCTGCTCTTCAGACAAACCAGCAATAAGATAGCGTCCCACGTCATCTAGCGCTAGGCAAACCGTGCAGATATGTCAACCGAAACTGTCGAGTGTGTTAGGGGTTATGATATTGGACACATTCCATGTCTGTCTAGCAACTAGATCTGTATATGATATGTCCTGCCCCAGAACTCTGACTTCTGACATGTATAAAACTGTGTGGTGTTGCAAAAATAAACTGAAGACAAACGATATGGCATTGTGTTGGTGACTTTTTTGTTCCCGAGCTCGTCTCCTGCGGAGGATCCACCATCCTGCACTGACGGCGCTGGGTTATCCTAGTCCAGGGAACCTGAAGGGTTTACTTCTGGTGAAGTGGTTGTACCTTAACACAGACACGTGTCCTTTTGTCATAAGATGAGCTACAATCTCTACCTCTCTCCAGCCGTGTCCATGCTGCTGTGTAACATAGCTCTGATAGTGCTGCTGCTGTCCCCTGTGTATATGTATTGTGTCAGTGAAGGTATAAAGTGGTGTGTGTCAAGGCTTACTAGAAGTGTACTTAAGAAAGATAAGGTGAAGCCAAGGCTCGGGCCAGAAGCTAGTTTGAGGTGTGTTTGTTATTTGCCATGAGCATGTTGGAGACAGTGTGAAAGAGTATGAGTGAAGTGTGTGCTCCCTAATCCATGTATTGAGGCATGAAGTATGAATGGTGCATATAAATAAAGCTGTGTGTCGGCCACAAGAGCGTCCCTCATGAGAATAGGGTGTGTTGTGATTGAGTTTGCTAGTGTTGTTAGCTGTGATGTATTTTTCCAAAAACAGAAAGGTCACTAACAGCCCAGCCTTTTGCAGTGCATGGGCCGGTCCCCTTCCGGGCTGGCTGGCCTTATATGGTATAGAGAGCAAGCTCCTCCACTACTACTCTCCCCAGTAGTGGACAGCGACACGGGCTTCTATTTATGTGACGTAATACCGCTTGTCATTGGAATAGGGGTGGGGTGTCGTTTCCCATACTCCTTTGCAACTATTTGCACCAGAGAAGTGCACTTGGGTTCTGGTTCTCTTGCCCCTCACATTCACACGAGGAATCCTAGGAACGAAACATGTCATACCGTCTCTTTCATCTCATGTGTAGACATTGGAAACGTACGTGTTTGCTTCATTGTCCTAGAATCCTTTGCGCCACGGTATGCAAATTTATGGGCCCATGATTGGCTCCCTGACATTACCCACCCCGCGACTGTTGCAGCGCACAACAGTGACCACCAGGGGGAGCCCCATCAAAGCTCCATAATATGTGTGTGTGTGTGTGTGTGTGTGTGTGTGTGTGTGTGTCTGTCTGTGTGTCTGTGTCTGTCTGAGGCTTTCCTGTTTGACTTTCATACGGTGGTATGTGATCATTGACAAAGATTTCAATCTCTTTAAGTCATTAACGTTAGCATAAAAAGTAATAATGGCGAACTCTGTTTGCAATATTGGTCTGTTGTAAACATTATTAGCTCATTATGACGTTATTTCGAAGCCCCAAACTGATCACACATCAGATGCGCCGCTATTGATCAACACTAAACCCACCAGAGCTGTGTTTTGTACGGCTTTGTAATACAACTCGTAACTGTGAAAGATTGCATAAGTCTGCTAATATATGTGCATACCGATGTATACACCCGTTTACACACTTTGTTGCGTACAGTTTATTTTAGTCGTGTTTTGTAGGCTGCATTTTGCTTGTATAGTCGTGTTTATGTATATGAGCTCGTTTAAAAACAAAAGAAATTCAAACAGTGTTCAATTTCCAATGTAAATGCTGTGTTTCTGCCCTGAAAATGTTGGCTGTGATGCTCATATGAAAAACTATGAAGTTTTATCCAACTCTGTTTCTCATTTTCGTCACACATCGCACATTATGCGGTGATTGTATGCAGTACGAAATGCCGGCGGTAGTGTGCAGTGAGAAAATAGCACTACCTTTTTATTGCGATGACAGCCGTGCCGTCTTTAGTTTGATCACAAGCTGCTGCTCATTGCGCTTCATCAAAGCACTGGCGATCAGTCCTGCAGTCTCTCTTTCCCAGAGCACTTCTCTGGGCTGTTTTTCACTCAGCTCGTCCCGGAGGAAACTGAGTTCATTTCAAATGGAGAATAACCCACTGGTTTAGAGCAATGCGAGCACTGCTTGCTCAAGGCAGACACACTGATCAGTTGGTATGTGCACTTCATGGCTAAACTTGATCGATAATGTCTTACTTCAGGCTAAGATCAATGTGTCCTTCTCTTTAGCACAAAGCATTGACGCTGCAAAGGAAGGCAGCTCTGTGGGTAGACTAGTTCCTGATGAGCACAAAAATCCAACCTGCAAAATGAAACCAATTCTTGTGGATCCGAAGCCACATTTGTGCCTCATTTTCCCTGATGAAGAAATCACTTTTAGCTATGGAGAGATGAATTGGCCCCGGAGAGAAAAGGTATGTGAATGACTGTATTAGTATGAAATACAATACTTTTGCAGTCAACCTGACAAGTGTAGAAATGTCCCCACGCAGCAGGACAAGCGTGTAAAGTCCTGCTATACAAGAATCTACAGACATGCATGTTTAACTTGTGAAAATGAGCCTCATTTTAACTGGGCTGAGGAATGTGTGGCTGCTGTTGCAGACTTGCTGGAGTCAGAGGAGGCCCTTCGGGATCAGGGTTGAAAACCACTGCAGGCTATCATAGAAAAAGCTTAATTTCGAAGGATGTTCTTCAGGGTATGATTAAGTCACTTTCAGTGGCTAATTTACGGATAGTGTCATGTTTGGACAGCAGAACTTGTTAACTTGCAAACCGCAACAAAATGGTCTGAAGCTTTCACTTTGAAACAGTTCAAATACTTATTATGGGGCCAAGCAACACATTTGCTGGAAGCCTTTTGTTATTGTTTAGGTTTTATTTTCTATTCCTCCAAAACGCATCTTCTCTGAAAATAATGATGCATAGGATGTGTGACCTGCTGTATAAAGTTGTGTTCAGGTTTGTTCAAGAAAAGTGCATTGTTTATATCGTTTGGCCATGTTGGATTGGTCAGAAATAATTTGTGTGCAGTGTAATATATTTTTGTTAAGTAACAGTGTACAAGCAAACTCTCAGTTGAAAATAATTCCTTCTGAAGTTTTTTATTTTATTATTATTTTATTTTTATGGTTGAGTTTTAAGGAGACACTTCTTAGTAGATTTGTGTTCAGTGCAGAACCTTGTAACTCCAATGTCATAAAAAACAAACAAATGAAAAACAATATAGGCAGTCACAGTAACTTGTCAGCTTAAACTGGCTTGGTCAAGCTGCCTCCCTTCTTGAGCTTAAGTTGCTTGACTGGTATACTGGTTTTTCCAGTTTTTCCTCTTTTTTTCTGGGAGCAACACAGGTGCTTTTGACTTGCGGGGGTGACTTCAGGATCTCTAGGTAGCACACTGTTTTAGGCAGGCTCCTTTTTGTGTTTTTCGAGAGACGCGGAGCGAGAGTGAAGTGGGTTTTTGTTATGGCCTGTTTTTGACTACACTATATCCCTACTTTGACAATAGACTCCTTCTTTGATGCATAGGTCTTTATTTCTGCCTGTGATTCTTTAACTTGAACTTTGTTTTTTATTCTTGGATTTGTCCTGTTTGGTGCTCTTTCATTTTTTTGCAAGGACTTTGTTTTATGTTTTTTTGTTGGAAGGATTTTTCTCTTCCATCTATTGGACTATTCTTGTTCGGATTTCCATCCGGATTCCAGAGGACCATTTACAAGAGACTGTTCCTGGTGCAGGGGTGAGACCAGTCCAATACTGAAGGATTTTATTCACTTTGTGAATCTCTGTTTTTGTTTTTGAAGAGACTTTGTCCTAAGCCACCGTTTACCTCTCTTGTTATGTTTTTTAAATATATTTTATGTTCTTTGTATATTCTCTACAGTGCTTAGTGTATGCTTCATGTATCTAAAGGTCTGTAGCTTGTACATATGTATATAAATACATTTGTGGTAAGGTACTTGGGGGGGCAATATACTATGGGATATCACCTTATCTGCTTCATTTGGCCTTATTTTCTATAACTCTGGCAATACTCCCTAAGTACCAGGAGATTGTTACAACAACCTTTGGCACTTAGAGATTTGTTTCAACTCAGCCTTCATTATTAATGTGAGCTTCCCTACCAGGAATAAGTAACTCTAAGTATAATAAAATAAAGTAAGACAATCAACTCAATTGTTGTTAAATTAGAGTCCTGCACTGGCACAGACTGGAAGGGCCAATAAAACCTTCTGTATTCGGCTGCTATTAGTTTTAAAGTTTATGGCCATTGTACAGTTGTGCCATGTTATTTCCAATTTCCAAGTGTGTCAGCGAGTCCTCTCTCTCTCTCTCAGCGCTCAGTGCCCTGCCCCTGTTGCAGCAGCTGCTGTGTGTGGTCCAGAGCAGCAGCTCTGCGGAGAGAGAGACGGACGACACTGACTTCAGACTGCTGTACCACGGTGAGCGGCTCACGGCGCCACGGCACTCAGCACCTCGGACTGCTGTTAGTACTGTCGTTGTTGTGTTGTGGAGAGTGGTGTCTCACAGCTGCGTGCTGCTCTGTGTGCAGTGGCTAACCTGGCTGTCAGGCTGAAGCCGTCCCACTCTGAGGCCTTGCGGCCTGCGCTCAACTCCCTGTACTGCAGCCTGGCTCTGTCCCCCGAGCCCTGCGCCAACAGAGGTGAGAGAGAGATGCAGAGATACTCAGAGAGATGCACACAGACACACAGACTGTTGGGGTAAAATTGCCCCCTGTGTATTGTATATACCCAGTGTATAATACTCTGCATGTTGGGAGAACAGAGTACAAGGATTTTTATATGACCTATATTATGTAGGCATAGTGATTATTTAACCTACTGTAACCATGTAACTCATTGTATTGTATTCTTATTGTAGGATTAGTTTAGACCAGACGCTGCAGATTTGACATTGACATATCTCACTGGAAATGTTGCCGTGGCCGGGGGGCTGAAACTTGTCAGTATTGAAAAAATAACATACTCGCGCATAACTGTGTTTCTGTGAAAGTCTAGAGACTTGAACCCACGGCCGTCCCCTCGTCTCTATCTTGGAAATGTCAAACCACAAACTCCCTATATTTATATTATGTTTTGAGGAACAGCTCAGAGCTGACAACATAAACAATATACATGCTGCTCTTCAGACAAACCAGCAATAAGATAGCGTCCCACGTCATCTAGCGCTAGGCAAACCTTGCAGATATGTCAACCGAAACTGTCGAGTGTGTTAGGGGTTATGATATTGGACACATTCCATGTCTGCCTAGCAACTAGATCTGTATATGATATGTCCTGCCCCGCAACTCTGACTTCTGACATGTATAAAACTGTGTGGTGTTGCAAAAATAAACTGAAGACAAACGATCTGGCATTGTGTTGGTGACTTTTTTGTTCCCGAGCTCGTCTCCTGCGGAGGATCCACCATCCTGCACTGACGGCGCTGGGTTATCCTAGTCCAGGGAACCTGAAGGGTTTACTTCTGGTGAAGTGGTTGTACCTTAACACAGACACGTGTCCTTTTGTCATAAGATGAGCTACAATCTCTACCTCTCTCCAGCCGTGTCCATGCTGCTGTGTAACATAGCTCTGATAGTGCTGCTGCTGTCCCCTGTGTATATGTATTGTGTCAGTGAAGGTATAAAGTGGTGTGTGTCAAGGCTTACTAGAAGTGTACTTAAGAAAGATAAGGTGAAGCCAAGGCTCGGGCCAGAAGGTAGTTTGAGGTGTGTTTGTTATTTGCCATGAGCATGTTGGAGACAGTGTGAAAGAGTATGAGTGAAGTGTGTGCTCCCTAATCCATGTATTGAGGCATGAAGTATGAATGGTGCATAGAAATAAAGCTGTGTGTCGGCCACAAGAGCGTCCCTCATGAGAATAGGGTGTGTTGTGATTGAGTTTGCTAGTGTTGTTAGCTGTGATGTATTTTTCCAAAAACAGAAGGGTCACTAACAGCCCAGCCTTTTGCAGTGCATGGGCCGGTCCCCTTCCGGGCTGGCTGGCCTTATATGGTATAGAGAGCAAGCTCCTCCACTACTACTCTCCCCAGTAGTGGACAGCGACACGGGCTTCTATTTATGTGACGTAATACCGCTTGTCATTGGAATAAGGGTGGGGTGTCGTTTCCCATACTCCTCTGCAACTATTTGCACCAGAGAAGTGCACTTGGGTTCTGGGTCTCTTGCCCCTCACATTCACACGAGGAATCCTAGGAACGAAACATGTCATACCGTCTCTTTCATCTCATGTGTAGACATTGGAAACGTACGTGTTTGCTTCATTGTCCTAGAATCCTTTGCGCCACCGTATGCAAATTTATGGGCCCATGATTGGCTCCCTGACATTACCCACCCCGCGACTGTTGCAGCGCACAACAGTGACCACCAGGGGGAGCCCCATCAAAGCTCCATAATATGTGTGTGTGTGTGTCTGTGTCTGTCTGAGGCTTTCCTGTTTGACTTTCATACGGTGGTATGTGATCATTGACAAAGATTTCAATCTCTTTAAGTCATTAACGTTAGCATAAAAAGTAATAATGGCGAACTCTGTTTGCAATATTGGTCTGTTGTAAACATTATTAGCTCATTATGACGTTATTTCGAAGCCCCAAACTGATCACACATCAGATGCGCCGCTATTGATCAACACTAAACCCACCAGAGCTGTGTTTTGTACGGCTTTGTAATACAACTCGTAACTGTGAAAGATTGCATAAGTCTGCTAATATATGTGCATACCGATGTATACACCCGTTTACACACTTTGTTGCGTACAGTTTATTTTAGTCGTGTTTTGTAGGCTGCATTTTGCTTGTATAGTCGTGTTTATGTATATGAGCTCGTTTAAAAACAAAAGAAATTCAAACAGTGTTCAATTTCCAATGTAAATGCTGTGTTTCTGCCCTGAAAATGTTGGCTGTGATGCTCATATGAAAAACTATGAAGTTTTATCCAACTCTGTTTCTCATTTTCGTCACACATCGCACATTATGCGGTGATTGTATGCAGTACGAAATGCCGGCGGTAGTGTGCAGTGAGAAAATAGCACTACCTTTTTATTGCGATGACAGCCGTGCCGTCTTTAGTTTGATCACAAGCTGCTGCTCATTGCGCTTCATCAAAGCACTGGCGATCAGTCCTGCAGTCTCTCTTTCCCAGAGCACTTCTCTGGGCTGTTTTTCACTCAGCTCGTCCCGGAGGAAACTGAGTTCATTTCAAATGGAGAATAACCCACTGGTTTAGAGCAATGCGAGCACTGCTTGCTCAAGGCAGACACACTGATCAGTTGGTATGTGCACTTCATGGCTAAACTTGATCGATAATGTCTTACTTCAGGCTAAGATCAATGTGTCCTTCTCTTTAGCACAAAGCATTGACGCTGCAAAGGAAGGCAGCTCTGTGGGTAGACTAGTTCCTGATGAGCACAAAAATCCAACCTGCAAAATGAAACCAATTCTTGTGGATCCGAAGCCACATTTGTGCCTCATTTTCCCTGATGAAGAAATCACTTTTAGCTATGGAGAGATGAATTGGCCCCGGAGAGAAAAGGTATGTGAATGACTGTATTAGTATGAAATACAATACTTTTGCAGTCAACCTGACAAGTGTAGAAATGTCCCCACGCAGCAGGACAAGCGTGTAAAGTCCTGCTATACAAGAATCTACAGACATGCATGTTTAACTTGTGAAAATGAGCCTCATTTTAACTGGGCTGAGGAATGTGTGGCTGCTGTTGCAGACTTGCTGGAGTCAGAGGAGGCCCTTCGGGATCAGGGTTGAAAACCACTGCAGGCTATCATAGAAAAAGCTTAATTTCGAAGGATGTTCTTCAGGGTATGATTAAGTCACTTTCAGTGGCTAACTTACGGATAGTGTCATGTTTGGACAGCAGAACTTGTTAACTTGCAAACCGCAACAAAATGGTCTGAAGCTTTCACTTTGAAACAGTTCAAATACTTATTATGGGGCCAAGCAACACATTTGCTGGAAGCCTTTTGTTATTGTTTAGGTTTTATTTTCTATTCCTCCAAAACGCATCTTCTCTGAAAATAATGATGCATAGGATGTGTGACCTGCTGTATAAAGTTGTGTTCAGGTTTGTTCAAGAAAAGTGCATTGTTTATATCGTTTGGCCATGTTGGATTGGTCAGAAATAATTTGTGTGCAGTGTAATATATTTTTGTTAAGTAACAGTGTACAAGCAAACTCTCAGTTGAAAATAATTCCTTCTGAAGTTTTTTATTTTATTATTATTTTATTTTTATGGTTGAGTTTTAAGGAGACACTTCTTAGTAGATTTGTGTTCAGTGCAGAACCTTGTAACTCCAATGTCATAAAAAACAAACAAATGAAAAACAATATAGGCAGTCACAGTAACTTGTCAGCTTAAACTGGCTTGGTCAAGCTGCCTCCCTTCTTGAGCTTAAGTTGCTTGACTGGTATACTGGTTTTTCCAGTTTTTCCTCTTTTTTTCTGGGAGCAACACAGGTGCTTTTGACTTGCGGGGGTGACTTCAGGATCTCTAGGTAGCACACTGTTTTAGGCAGGCTCCTTTTTGTGTTTTTCGAGAGACGCGGAGCGAGAGTGAAGTGGGTTTTTGTTATGGCCTGTTTTTGACTACACTATATCCCTACTTTGACAATAGACTCCTTCTTTGATGCATAGGTCTTTATTTCTGCCTGTGATTCTTTAACTTGAACTTTGTTTTTTATTCTTGGATTTGTCCTGTTTGGTGCTCTTTCATTTTTTTGCAAGGACTTTGTTTTATGTTTTTTTGTTGGAAGGATTTTTCTCTTCCATCTATTGGACTATTCTTGTTCGGATTTCCATCCGGATTCCAGAGGACCATTTACAAGAGACTGTTCCTGGTGCAGGGGTGAGACCAGTCCAATACTGAAGGATTTTATTCACTTTGTGAATCTCTGTTTTTGTTTTTGAAGAGACTTTGTCCTAAGCCACCGTTTACCTCTCTTGTTATGTTTTTTAAATATATTTTATGTTCTTTGTATATTCTCTACAGTGCTTAGTGTATGCTTCATGTATCTAAAGGTCTGTAGCTTGTACATATGTATATAAATACATTTGTGGTAAGGTACTTGGGGGGGCAATATACTATGGGATATCACCTTATCTGCTTCATTTGGCCTTATTTTCTATAACTCTGGCAATACTCCCTAAGTACCAGGAGATTGTTACAACAACCTTTGGCACTTAGAGATTTGTTTCAACTCAGCCTTCATTATTAATGTGAGCTTCCCTACCAGGAATAAGTAACTCTAAGTATAATAAAATAAAGTAAGACAATCAACTCAATTGTTGTTAAATTAGAGTCCTGCACTGGCACAGACTGGAAGGGCCAATAAAACCTTCTGTATTCGGCTGCTATTAGTTTTAAAGTTTATGGCCATTGTACAGTTGTGCCATGTTATTTCCAATTTCCAAGTGTGTCAGCGAGTCCTCTCTCTCTCTCTCTCTCTCTCTCTGTCTCTCAGCACTCAGTGCCCTGCCCCTGGTGCAGCAGCTGCTGTGTGTGGTCCAGAGCAGCGGCTCTGCGGAGAGAGAGACGGACGACACTGACTTCAGACTGCTGTACCACGGTGAGCGGCTCACGGCGCCACGGCACTCAGCACCTCGGACTGCTGTTAGTACTGTCGTTGTTGTGTTGTGGAGAGTGGTGTCTCACAGCTGCGTGCTGCTCTGTGTGCAGTGGCTAACCTGGCTGTCAGGCTGAAGCCGTCCCACTCTGAGGCCCTGCAGCCTGCGCTCAACTCCCTGTACTGCAGCCTGGCTCTGTCTCCCGAGCCCTGCGCCAACAGAGGTGAGAGAGAGATGCAGAGATACTCAGAGAGATGCACACAGACACACAGACTGTTGGGGTAAAATTGCCCCCTGTGTATTGTATATACCCAGTGTATAATACTCTGCATGTTGGGAGAACAGAGTACAAGGATTTTTATATGACCTATATTATGTAGGCATAGTGATTATTTAACCTACTGTAACCATGTAACTCATTGTATTGTATTCTTATTGTAGGATTAGTTTAGACCAGACGCTGCAGATTTGACATTGACATATCTCACTGGAAATGTTGCCGTGGCCGGGGGGCTGAAACTTGTCAGTATTGAAAAAATAACATACTCGCGCATAACTGTGTTTCTGTGAAAGTCTAGAGACTTGAACCCACGGCCGTCCCCTCGTCTCTATCTTGGAAATGTCAAACCACAAACTCCCTATATTTATATTATGTTTTGAGGAACAGCTCAGAGCTGACAACATAAACAATATACATGCTGCTCTTCAGACAAACCAGCAATAAGATAGCGTCCCACGTCATCTAGCGCTAGGCAAACCGTGCAGATATGTCAACCGAAACTGTCGAGTGTGTTAGGGGTTATGATATTGGACACATTCCATGTCTGCCTAGCAACTAGATCTGTATATGATATGTCCTGCCCCAGAACTCTGACTTCTGACATGTATAAAACTGTGTGGTGTTGCAAAAATAAACTGAAGACAAACGATCTGGCATTGTGTTGGTGACTTTTTTGTTCCCGAGCTCGTCTCCTGCGGAGGATCCACCATCCTGCACTGACGGCGCTGGGTTATCCTAGTCCAGGGGTTTTCCTAGCCCAGCGAACCTGAAGGGTTTACTTCTGGTGAAGTGGTTGTACCTTAACAATTTGGGGGCTCGTCCGGGATACATTTGGTGAGTAGTCTCTTTTTGCCTTTGTTCTGTACCCTAAGAACTGCTCGCTACTTGTATCCAAAACGTGATGGACTAGAGGGCTGTTCCAGTTAGGCAGTAGACTCTAAATGCCCTAGTTCTGTGACTTAAGAGCTGCTGACTGACTGATGTATATTGGACTAGAAGGCTGTTACAATTAGGTAATAGGTTAGTAAGTAGACTCTATGCAGGCTAAGATGAATATGTCCTTCTCTTTAGCACAAAGCATTGACGCTGCAAAGGAAGGCAGCTCTGTGGGTAGACTAGTTCCTGATGAGCACAAAAATCCAACCTGCAAAGTGAAACCAATTCTTGTGGATCCCAAGCCACATTTGTGCCTCTTTGCGATAAGAGACATTTTCCCTGATGAAGAAATCACTTTTAGCTATGGAGAGATGAATTGGCCCCGGAGAGAAAAGGTATGTGAATGACTGTATTAGTATGAAATACAATACTTTTGCAGTCAACCTGACAAGTGTAGAAATGTCCCCACGTAGCAGGACAAGCGTGTAAAGTCCTGCTATACAAGAATCTACAGACATGCATGTTTAACTTGTGAAAATGAGCCTCATTTTAACTGGGCTGAGGAATGTGTGGCTGCTGTTGCAGACTTGCTGGAGTCAGAGGAGGCCCTTCGGGATCAGGGTTGAGAACCACTGCAGGCTATCATAGAAAAAGCTTAATTTCGAAGGATGTTCTGCAGGGTATGATTAAGTCACTTTGAGTGGCTAACTTACGGATAGTGTCATGTTTGGACAGCAGAACTTGTTAACTTGCAAACCGCAACAAAATGGTCTGAAGCTTTCACTTTGAAACAGTTCAAATACTTATTATGGGGCCAAGCAACACATTTGCTGGAAGCCTTTTGTTATTGTTTAGATTTTATTTTCTATTCCTCCAAAACGCATCTTCTCTGAAAATAATGATGCATAGGATGTGTGACCTGCTGTATAAAGTTGTGTTCAGGTTTGTTCAAGAAAAGTGCATTGTTTATATCGTTTGGCCATGTTGGATTGGTCAGAAATAATTTGTGTGCAGTGTAATATATTTTTGTTAAGTAACAGTGTACAAGCAAACTCTCAGTTGAAAATAATTCCTTCTGAAGTTTTTTATTTTATTATTATTTTATTTTTATGGTTGAGTTTTAAGGAGACACTTCTTAGTAGATTTGTGTTCAGTGCAGAACCTTGTAACTCCAATGTCATAAAAAACAAACAAATGAAAAACAATATAGGCAGTCACAGTAACTTGTCAGCTTAAACTGGCTTGGTCAAGCTGCCTCCCTTCTTGAGCTTAAGTTGCTTGACTGGTATACTGGTTTTTCCAGTTTTTCCTCTTTTTTTTCTGGGAGCAACACAGGTGCTTTTGAGTGTTGCTCTATAGCCTGCGGGGGTGACTTCAGGATCTCTAGGTAGCACACTGTTTTAGGCAGGCTCCTTTTTGTGTTTTTCGAGAGACGCGGAGCGAGAGTGAAGTGGGTTTTTGTTATGGCCTGTTTTTGACTACACTATATCCCTACTTTGACTATAGACTCCTTCTTTGATGCATAGGTCTTTATTTCTGCCTGTGAATCTTTAACTTGAACTTTGTTTTTTATTCTTGGATTTGTCCTGTTTGGTGCTCTTTCATTTTTTTGCAAGGACTTTGTTTTATGGTTTTTTGTTGGAAGGATTTTTCTCTTCCATCTATTGGACTATTCTTGTTCGGATTTCCATCCGGATTCCAGAGGACCATTTACAAGAGACTGTTCCTGGTGCAGGGGTGAGACCAGTCCAATACTGAAGGATTTTATTCACTTTGTGAATCTCTGTTTTTGTTTTTGAAGAGACTTTGTCCTAAGCCACCGTTTACCTCTCTTGTTATGTTTTTTAAATATATTTTATGTTCTTTGTATATTCTCTACAGTGCTTAGTGTATGCTTAATGTGTCTAAAGGTCTGTAGCTTGTACATATGTATATAAATACATTTGTGGTAAGGTACTTGGGGGGGCAATATACTATGGGATATCACCTTATCTGCTTCATTTGGCCTTATTTTCTATAACTCTGGCAATACTCCCTAAGTACCAGGAGATTGTTACAACAACCTTTGGCACTTAGAGATTTGTTTCAACTCAGCCTTCATTATTAATGTGAGCTTCCCTACCAGGAATAAGTAACTCTAAGTATAATAGAATAAAGTAAGACAATCAACTCAATTGTTGTTAAATTAGAGTCCTGCACTGGCACAGACTGGAAGGGCCAATAAAACCTTCTGTATTCGGCTGCTATTAGTTTTAAAGTTTATGGCCATTGTACAGTTGTGCCATGTTATTTCCAATTTCCAAGTGTGTCAGCGAGTCCTCTCTCTCTCTCTCAGCGCTCAGTGCCCTGCCCCTGGTGCAGCAGCTGCTGTGTGTGGTCCAGAGCAGCGGGTCTGCGGAGAGAGACGGACGACACTGACTTCAGACTGCTGTACCACGGTGATCGGCTCACGGCGCCACGGCACTCAGCACCTCGGACTGCTGTTAGTACTGTCGTTGTTGTGTTGTGGAGAGTGGTGTCTCACAGCTGCGTGCTGCTCTGTGTGCAGTGGCTAACCTGGCTGTCAGGCTGAAGCCGTCCCACTCTGAGGCCCTGCAGCCTGCGCTCAACTCCCTGTACTGCAGCCTGGCTCTGTCCCCCGAGCCCTGCGCCAACAGAGGTGAGAGAGAGATGCAGAGATACTCAGAGACATGCACACAGACACACAGACTGTTGGGGTAAAATTGCCCCCTGTGTATTGTATATACCCAGTGTATAATATTCTGCATGTTGGGAGAACAGAGTACAAGGATTTTTATATGACCTATATTATGTAGGCATAGTGATTATTTAACCTACTGTAACCATGTAACTCATTGTATTGTATTCTTATTGTAGGATTAGTTTAGACCAGACGCTGCAGATTTGACATTGACATATCTCACTGGAAATGTTGCCGTGGCTGGGGGGCTGAAACTTGTCAGTATTGAAAAAATAACATACTCGCGCATAACTGTGTTTCTGTGAAAGTCTAGACACTTGAACCCACGGCCGTCCCCTCGTCTCTATCTTGGAAATGTCAAACCACAAACTCCCTATATTTATATTATGTTTTGAGAAACAGCTCAGAGCTGACAACATAAACAATATACATGCTGCTCTTCAGACAAACCAGCAATAAGATAGCGTCCCACGTCATCTAGCGCTAGGCAAACCGTGCAGATATGTCAACCGAAACTGTCGAGTGTGTTAGGGGTTATGATATTGGACACATTCCATGTCTGTCTAGCAACTAGATCTGTATATGATATGTCCTGCCCCAGAACTCTGACTTCTGACATGTATAAAACTGTGTGGTGTTGCAAAAATAAACTGAAGACAAACGATATGGCATTGTGTTGGTGACTTTTTTGTTCCCGAGCTCGTCTCCTGCGGAGGATCCACCATCCTGCACTGACGGCGCTGGGTTATCCTAGTCCAGGGAACCTGAAGGGTTTACTTCTGGTGAAGTGGTTGTACCTTAACACAGACACGTGTCCTTTTGTCATAAGATGAGCTACAATCTCTACCTCTCTCCAGCCGTGTCCATGCTGCTGTGTAACATAGCTCTGATAGTGCTGCTGCTGTCCCCTGTGTATATGTATTGTGTCAGTGAAGGTATAAAGTGGTGTGTGTCAAGGCTTACTAGAAGTGTACTTAAGAAAGATAAGGTGAAGCCAAGGCTCGGGCCAGAAGCTAGTTTGAGGTGTGTTTGTTATTTGCCATGAGCATGTTGGAGACAGTGTGAAAGAGTATGAGTGAAGTGTGTGCTCCCTAATCCATGTATTGAGGCATGAAGTATGAATGGTGCATATAAATAAAGCTGTGTGTCGGCCACAAGAGCGTCCCTCATGAGAATAGGGTGTGTTGTGATTGAGTTTGCTAGTGTTGTTAGCTGTGATGTATTTTTCCAAAAACAGAAGGGTCACTAACAGCCCAGCCTTTTGCAGTGCATGGGCCGGTCCCCTTCCGGGCTGGCTGGCCTTATATGGTATAGAGAGCAAGCTCCTCCACTACTACTCTCCCCAGTAGTGGACAGCGACACGGGCTTCTATTTATGTGACGTAATACCGCTTGTCATTGGAATAAGGGTGGGGTATCGTTTCCCATACTCCTTTGCAACTATTTGCACCAGAGAAGTGCACTTGGGTTCTGGTTCTCTTGCCCCTCACATTCACACGAGGAATCCTAGGAACGAAACATGTCATACCGTCTCTTTCATCTCATGTGTAGACATTGGAAACGTACGTGTTTGCTTCATTGTCCTAGAATCCTTTGCGCCACGGTATGCAAATTTATGGGCCCATGATTGGCTCCCTGACATTACCCACCCCGCGACTGTTGCAGCGCACAACAGTGACCACCAGGGGGAGCCCCATCAAAGCTCCATAATATGTGTGTGTGTGTGTGTGTGTGTGTGTGTGTGTGTGTGTGTGTGTGTCTGTCTGTCTGTGTGTCTGTGTCTGTCTGAGGCTTTCCTGTTTGACTTTCATACGGTGGTATGTGATCATTGACAAAGATTTCAATCTCTTTAAGTCATTAACGTTAGCATAAAAAGTAATAATGGCGAACTCTGTTTGCAATATTGGTCTGTTGTAAACATTATTAGCTCATTATGACGTTATTTCGAAGCCCCAAACTGATCACACATCAGATGCGCCGCTATTGATCAACACTAAACCCACCAGAGCTGTGTTTTGTACGGCTTTGTAATACAACTCGTAACTGTGAAAGATTGCATAAGTCTGCTAATATATGTGCATACCGATGTATACACCCGTTTACACACTTTGTTGCGTACAGTTTATTTTAGTCGTGTTTTGTAGGCTGCATTTTGCTTGTATAGTCGTGTTTATGTATATGAGCTCGTTTAAAAACAAAAGAAATTCAAACAGTGTTCAATTTCCAATGTAAATGCTGTGTTTCTGCCCTGAAAATGTTGGCTGTGATGCTCATATGAAAAACTATGAAGTTTTATCCAACTCTGTTTCTCATTTTCGTCACACATCGCACATTATGCGGTGATTGTATGCAGTACGAAATGCCGGCGGTAGTGTGCAGTGAGAAAATAGCACTACCTTTTTATTGCGATGACAGCCGTGCCGTCTTTAGTTTGATCACAAGCTGCTGCTCATTGCGCTTCATCAAAGCACTGGCGATCAGTCCTGCAGTCTCTCTTTCCCAGAGCACTTCTCTGGGCTGTTTTTCACTCAGCTCGTCCCGGAGGAAACTGAGTTCATTTCAAATGGAGAATAACCCACTGGTTTAGAGCAATGCGAGCACTGCTTGCTCAAGGCAGACACACTGATCAGTTGGTATGTGCACTTCATGGCTAAACTTGATCGATAATGTCTTACTTCAGGCTAAGATCAATGTGTCCTTCTCTTTAGCACAAAGCATTGACGCTGCAAAGGAAGGCAGCTCTGTGGGTAGACTAGTTCCTGATGAGCACAAAAATCCAACCTGCAAAATGAAACCAATTCTTGTGGATCCGAAGCCACATTTGTGCCTCATTTTCCCTGATGAAGAAATCACTTTTAGCTATGGAGAGATGAATTGGCCCCGGAGAGAAAAGGTATGTGAATGACTGTATTAGTATGAAATACAATACTTTTGCAGTCAACCTGACAAGTGTAGAAATGTCCCCACGCAGCAGGACAAGCGTGTAAAGTCCTGCTATACAAGAATCTACAGACATGCATGTTTAACTTGTGAAAATGAGCCTCATTTTAACTGGGCTGAGGAATGTGTGGCTGCTGTTGCAGACTTGCTGGAGTCAGAGGAGGCCCTTCGGGATCAGGGTTGAAAACCACTGCAGGCTATCATAGAAAAAGCTTAATTTCGAAGGATGTTCTTCAGGGTATGATTAAGTCACTTTCAGTGGCTAACTTACGGATAGTGTCATGTTTGGACAGCAGAACTTGTTAACTTGCAAACCGCAACAAAATGGTCTGAAGCTTTCACTTTGAAACAGTTCAAATACTTATTATGGGGCCAAGCAACACATTTGCTGGAAGCCTTTTGTTATTGTTTAGGTTTTATTTTCTATTCCTCCAAAACGCATCTTCTCTGAAAATAATGATGCATAGGATGTGTGACCTGCTGTATAAAGTTGTGTTCAGGTTTGTTCAAGAAAAGTGCATTGTTTATATCGTTTGGCCATGTTGGATTGGTCAGAAATAATTTGTGTGCAGTGTAATATATTTTTGTTAAGTAACAGTGTACAAGCAAACTCTCAGTTGAAAATAATTCCTTCTGAAGTTTTTTATTTTATTATTATTTTATTTTTATGGTTGAGTTTTAAGGAGACACTTCTTAGTAGATTTGTGTTCAGTGCAGAACCTTGTAACTCCAATGTCATAAAAAACAAACAAATGAAAAACAATATAGGCAGTCACAGTAACTTGTCAGCTTAAACTGGCTTGGTCAAGCTGCCTCCCTTCTTGAGCTTAAGTTGCTTGACTGGTATACTGGTTTTTCCAGTTTTTCCTCTTTTTTTCTGGGAGCAACACAGGTGCTTTTGACTTGCGGGGGTGACTTCAGGATCTCTAGGTAGCACACTGTTTTAGGCAGGCTCCTTTTTGTGTTTTTCGAGAGACGCGGAGCGAGAGTGAAGTGGGTTTTTGTTATGGCCTGTTTTTGACTACACTATATCCCTACTTTGACAATAGACTCCTTCTTTGATGCATAGGTCTTTATTTCTGCCTGTGATTCTTTAACTTGAACTTTGTTTTTTATTCTTGGATTTGTCCTGTTTGGTGCTCTTTCATTTTTTTGCAAGGACTTTGTTTTATGTTTTTTTGTTGGAAGGATTTTTCTCTTCCATCTATTGGACTATTCTTGTTCGGATTTCCATCCGGATTCCAGAGGACCATTTACAAGAGACTGTTCCTGGTGCAGGGGTGAGACCAGTCCAATACTGAAGGATTTTATTCACTTTGTGAATCTCTGTTTTTGTTTTTGAAGAGACTTTGTCCTAAGCCACCGTTTACCTCTCTTGTTATGTTTTTTAAATATATTTTATGTTCTTTGTATATTCTCTACAGTGCTTAGTGTATGCTTCATGTATCTAAAGGTCTGTAGCTTGTACATATGTATATAAATACATTTGTGGTAAGGTACTTGGGGGGGCAATATACTATGGGATATCACCTTATCTGCTTCATTTGGCCTTATTTTCTATAACTCTGGCAATACTCCCTAAGTACCAGGAGATTGTTACAACAACCTTTGGCACTTAGAGATTTGTTTCAACTCAGCCTTCATTATTAATGTGAGCTTCCCTACCAGGAATAAGTAACTCTAAGTATAATAAAATAAAGTAAGACAATCAACTCAATTGTTGTTAAATTAGAGTCCTGCACTGGCACAGACTGGAAGGGCCAATAAAACCTTCTGTATTCGGCTGCTATTAGTTTTAAAGTTTATGGCCATTGTACAGTTGTGCCATGTTATTTCCAATTTCCAAGTGTGTCAGCGAGTCCTCTCTCTCTCTCTCTCTCTCTCTCTCTCTCTGTCTCTCAGCACTCAGTGCCCTGCCCCTGGTGCAGCAGCTGCTGTGTGTGGTCCAGAGCAGCGGGTCTGCGGAGAGAGAGACGGACGACACTGACTTCAGACTGCTGTACCACGGTGAGCGGCTCACGGCGCCACGGCACTCAGCACCTCGGACTGCTGTTAGTACTGTCGTTGTTGTGTTGTGGAGAGTGGTGTCTCACAGCTGCGTGCTGCTCTGTGTGCAGTGGCTAACCTGGCTGTCAGGCTGAAGCCGTCCCACTCTGAGGCCCTGCAGCCTGCGCTCAACTCCCTGTACTGCAGCCTGGCTCTGTCTCCCGAGCCCTGCGCCAACAGAGGTGAGAGAGAGATGCAGAGATACTCAGAGAGATGCACACAGACACACAGACTGTTGGGGTAAAATTGCCCCCTGTGTATTGTATATACCCAGTGTATAATACTCTGCATGTTGGGAGAACAGAGTACAAGGATTTTTATATGACCTATATTATGTAGGCATAGTGATTATTTAACCTACTGTAACCATGTAACTCATTGTATTGTATTCTTATTGTAGGATTAGTTTAGACCAGACGCTGCAGATTTGACATTGACATATCTCACTGGAAATGTTGCCGTGGCCGGGGGGCTGAAACTTGTCAGTATTGAAAAAATAACATACTCGCGCATAACTGTGTTTCTGTGAAAGTCTAGAGACTTGAACCCACGGCCGTCCCCTCGTCTCTATCTTGGAAATGTCAAACCACAAACTCCCTATATTTATATTATGTTTTGAGGAACAGCTCAGAGCTGACAACATAAACAATATACATGCTGCTCTTCAGACAAACCAGCAATAAGATAGCGTCCCACGTCATCTAGCGCTAGGCAAACCGTGCAGATATGTCAACCGAAACTGTCGAGTGTGTTAGGGGTTATGATATTGGACACATTCCATGTCTGCCTAGCAACTAGATCTGTATATGATATGTCCTGCCCCGCAACTCTGACTTCTGACATGTATAAAACTGTGTGGTGTTGCAAAAATAAACTGAAGACAAACGATCTGGCATTGTGTTGGTGACTTTTTTGTTCCCGAGCTCGTCTCTTGCAGAGGATCCACCATCCTGCACTGACGGCGCTGGGTTATCCTAGTCCAGGGGTTTTCCTAGCCCAGCGAACCTGAAGGGTTTACTTCTGGTGAAGTGGTTGTACCTTAACAATTTGGGGGCTCGTCCGGGATACATTTGGTGAGTAGTCTCTTTTTGCCTTTGTTCTGTACCCTAAGAACTGCTCGCTACTTGTATCCAAAACGTGATGGACTAGAGGGCTGTTCCAGTTAGGCAGTAGACTCTAAATGCCCTAGTTCTGTGACTTAAGAGCTGCTGACTGACTGATGTATATTGGACTAGAAGGCTGTTACAATTAGGTAATAGGTTAGTAAGTAGACTCTATGCAGGCTAAGATGAATATGTCCTTCTCTTTAGCACAAAGCATTGACGCTGCAAAGGAAGGCAGCTCTGTGGGTAGACTAGTTCCTGATGAGCACAAAAATCCAACCTGCAAAGTGAAACCAATTCTTGTGGATCCCAAGCCACATTTGTGCCTCTTTGCGATAAGAGACATTTTCCCTGATGAAGAAATCACTTTTAGCTATGGAGAGATGAATTGGCCCCGGAGAGAAAAGGTATGTGAATGACTGTATTAGTATGAAATACAATACTTTTGCAGTCAACCTGACAAGTGTAGAAATGTCCCCACGTAGCAGGACAAGCGTGTAAAGTCCTGCTATACAAGAATCTACAGACATGCATGTTTAACTTGTGAAAATGAGCCTCATTTTAACTGGGCTGAGGAATGTGTGGCTGCTGTTGCAGACTTGCTGGAGTCAGAGGAGGCCCTTCGGGATCAGGGTTGAGAACCACTGCAGGCTATCATAGAAAAAGCTTAATTTCGAAGGATGTTCTGCAGGGTATGATTAAGTCACTTTGAGTGGCTAACTTACGGATAGTGTCATGTTTGGACAGCAGAACTTGTTAACTTGCAAACCGCAACAAAATGGTCTGAAGCTTTCACTTTGAAACAGTTCAAATACTTATTATGGGGCCAAGCAACACATTTGCTGGAAGCCTTTTGTTATTGTTTAGATTTTATTTTCTATTCCTCCAAAACGCATCTTCTCTGAAAATAATGATGCATAGGATGTGTGACCTGCTGTATAAAGTTGTGTTCAGGTTTGTTCAAGAAAAGTGCATTGTTTATATCGTTTGGCCATGTTGGATTGGTCAGAAATAATTTGTGTGCAGTGTAATATATTTTTGTTAAGTAACAGTGTACAAGCAAACTCTCAGTTGAAAATAATTCCTTCTGAAGTTTTTTATTTTATTATTATTTTATTTTTATGGTTGAGTTTTAAGGAGACACTTCTTAGTAGATTTGTGTTCAGTGCAGAACCTTGTAACTCCAATGTCATAAAAAACAAACAAATGAAAAACAATATAGGCAGTCACAGTAACTTGTCAGCTTAAACTGGCTTGGTCAAGCTGCCTCCCTTCTTGAGCTTAAGTTGCTTGACTGGTATACTGGTTTTTCCAGTTTTTCCTCTTTTTTTTCTGGGAGCAACACAGGTGCTTTTGAGTGTTGCTCTATAGCCTGCGGGGGTGACTTCAGGATCTCTAGGTAGCACACTGTTTTAGGCAGGCTCCTTTTTGTGTTTTTCGAGAGACGCGGAGCGAGAGTGAAGTGGGTTTTTGTTATGGCCTGTTTTTGACTACACTATATCCCTACTTTGACTATAGACTCCTTCTTTGATGCATAGGTCTTTATTTCTGCCTGTGAATCTTTAACTTGAACTTTGTTTTTTATTCTTGGATTTGTCCTGTTTGGTGCTCTTTCATTTTTTTGCAAGGACTTTGTTTTATGGTTTTTTGTTGGAAGGATTTTTCTCTTCCATCTATTGGACTATTCTTGTTCGGATTTCCATCCGGATTCCAGAGGACCATTTACAAGAGACTGTTCCTGGTGCAGGGGTGAGACCAGTCCAATACTGAAGGATTTTATTCACTTTGTGAATCTCTGTTTTTGTTTTTGAAGAGACTTTGTCCTAAGCCACCGTTTACCTCTCTTGTTATGTTTTTTAAATATATTTTATGTTCTTTGTATATTCTCTACAGTGCTTAGTGTATGCTTAATGTGTCTAAAGGTCTGTAGCTTGTACATATGTATATAAATACATTTGTGGTAAGGTACTTGGGGGGGCAATATACTATGGGATATCACCTTATCTGCTTCATTTGGCCTTATTTTCTATAACTCTGGCAATACTCCCTAAGTACCAGGAGATTGTTACAACAACCTTTGGCACTTAGAGATTTGTTTCAACTCAGCCTTCATTATTAATGTGAGCTTCCCTACCAGGAATAAGTAACTCTAAGTATAATAGAATAAAGTAAGACAATCAACTCAATTGTTGTTAAATTAGAGTCCTGCACTGGCACAGACTGGAAGGGCCAATAAAACCTTCTGTATTCGGCTGCTATTAGTTTTAAAGTTTATGGCCATTGTACAGTTGTGCCATGTTATTTCCAATTTCCAAGTGTGTCAGCGAGTCCTCTCTCTCTCTCTCAGCGCTCAGTGCCCTGCCCCTGGTGCAGCAGCTGCTGTGTGTGGTCCAGAGCAGCGGGTCTGCGGAGAGAGACGGACGACACTGACTTCAGACTGCTGTACCACGGTGATCGGCTCACGGCGCCACGGCACTCAGCACCTCGGACTGCTGTTAGTACTGTCGTTGTTGTGTTGTGGAGAGTGGTGTCTCACAGCTGCGTGCTGCTCTGTGTGCAGTGGCTAACCTGGCTGTCAGGCTGAAGCCGTCCCACTCTGAGGCCCTGCAGCCTGCGCTCAACTCCCTGTACTGCAGCCTGGCTCTGTCCCCCGAGCCCTGCGCCAACAGAGGTGAGAGAGAGATGCAGAGATACTCAGAGACATGCACACAGACACACAGACTGTTGGGGTAAAATTGCCCCCTGTGTATTGTATATACCCAGTGTATAATATTCTGCATGTTGGGAGAACAGAGTACAAGGATTTTTATATGACCTATATTATGTAGGCATAGTGATTATTTAACCTACTGTAACCATGTAACTCATTGTATTGTATTCTTATTGTAGGATTAGTTTAGACCAGACGCTGCAGATTTGACATTGACATATCTCACTGGAAATGTTGCCGTGGCTGGGGGGCTGAAACTTGTCAGTATTGAAAAAATAACATACTCGCGCATAACTGTGTTTCTGTGAAAGTCTAGACACTTGAACCCACGGCCGTCCCCTCGTCTCTATCTTGGAAATGTCAAACCACAAACTCCCTATATTTATATTATGTTTTGAGAAACAGCTCAGAGCTGACAACATAAACAATATACATGCTGCTCTTCAGACAAACCAGCAATAAGATAGCGTCCCACGTCATCTAGCGCTAGGCAAACCGTGCAGATATGTCAACCGAAACTGTCGAGTGTGTTAGGGGTTATGATATTGGACACATTCCATGTCTGTCTAGCAACTAGATCTGTATATGATATGTCCTGCCCCAGAACTCTGACTTCTGACATGTATAAAACTGTGTGGTGTTGCAAAAATAAACTGAAGACAAACGATATGGCATTGTGTTGGTGACTTTTTTGTTCCCGAGCTCGTCTCCTGCGGAGGATCCACCATCCTGCACTGACGGCGCTGGGTTATCCTAGTCCAGGGAACCTGAAGGGTTTACTTCTGGTGAAGTGGTTGTACCTTAACACAGACACGTGTCCTTTTGTCATAAGATGAGCTACAATCTCTACCTCTCTCCAGCCGTGTCCATGCTGCTGTGTAACATAGCTCTGATAGTGCTGCTGCTGTCCCCTGTGTATATGTATTGTGTCAGTGAAGGTATAAAGTGGTGTGTGTCAAGGCTTACTAGAAGTGTACTTAAGAAAGATAAGGTGAAGCCAAGGCTCGGGCCAGAAGCTAGTTTGAGGTGTGTTTGTTATTTGCCATGAGCATGTTGGAGACAGTGTGAAAGAGTATGAGTGAAGTGTGTGCTCCCTAATCCATGTATTGAGGCATGAAGTATGAATGGTGCATATAAATAAAGCTGTGTGTCGGCCACAAGAGCGTCCCTCATGAGAATAGGGTGTGTTGTGATTGAGTTTGCTAGTGTTGTTAGCTGTGATGTATTTTTCCAAAAACAGAAGGGTCACTAACAGCCCAGCCTTTTGCAGTGCATGGGCCGGTCCCCTTCCGGGCTGGCTGGCCTTATATGGTATAGAGAGCAAGCTCCTCCACTACTACTCTCCCCAGTAGTGGACAGCGACACGGGCTTCTATTTATGTGACGTAATACCGCTTGTCATTGGAATAAGGGTGGGGTATCGTTTCCCATACTCCTTTGCAACTATTTGCACCAGAGAAGTGCACTTGGGTTCTGGTTCTCTTGCCCCTCACATTCACACGAGGAATCCTAGGAACGAAACATGTCATACCGTCTCTTTCATCTCATGTGTAGACATTGGAAACGTACGTGTTTGCTTCATTGTCCTAGAATCCTTTGCGCCACGGTATGCAAATTTATGGGCCCATGATTGGCTCCCTGACATTACCCACCCCGCGACTGTTGCAGCGCACAACAGTGACCACCAGGGGGAGCCCCATCAAAGCTCCATAATATGTGTGTGTGTGTGTGTGTGTGTGTGTGTGTCTGTCTGTCTGTGTGTCTGTGTCTGTCTGAGGCTTTCCTGTTTGACTTTCATACGGTGGTATGTGATCATTGACAAAGATTTCAATCTCTTTAAGTCATTAACGTTAGCATAAAAAGTAATAATGGCGAACTCTGTTTGCAATATTGGTCTGTTGTAAACATTATTAGCTCATTATGACGTTATTTCGAAGCCCCAAACTGATCACACATCAGATGCGCCGCTATTGATCAACACTAAACCCACCAGAGCTGTGTTTTGTACGGCTTTGTAATACAACTCGTAACTGTGAAAGATTGCATAAGTCTGCTAATATATGTGCATACCGATGTATACACCCGTTTACACACTTTGTTGCGTACAGTTTATTTTAGTCGTGTTTTGTAGGCTGCATTTTGCTTGTATAGTCGTGTTTATGTATATGAGCTCGTTTAAAAACAAAAGAAATTCAAACAGTGTTCAATTTCCAATGTAAATGCTGTGTTTCTGCCCTGAAAATGTTGGCTGTGATGCTCATATGAAAAACTATGAAGTTTTATCCAACTCTGTTTCTCATTTTCGTCACACATCGCACATTATGCGGTGATTGTATGCAGTACGAAATGCCGGCGGTAGTGTGCAGTGAGAAAATAGCACTACCTTTTTATTGCGATGACAGCCGTGCCGTCTTTAGTTTGATCACAAGCTGCTGCTCATTGCGCTTCATCAAAGCACTGGCGATCAGTCCTGCAGTCTCTCTTTCCCAGAGCACTTCTCTGGGCTGTTTTTCACTCAGCTCGTCCCGGAGGAAACTGAGTTCATTTCAAATGGAGAATAACCCACTGGTTTAGAGCAATGCGAGCACTGCTTGCTCAAGGCAGACACACTGATCAGTTGGTATGTGCACTTCATGGCTAAACTTGATCGATAATGTCTTACTTCAGGCTAAGATCAATGTGTCCTTCTCTTTAGCACAAAGCATTGACGCTGCAAAGGAAGGCAGCTCTGTGGGTAGACTAGTTCCTGATGAGCACAAAAATCCAACCTGCAAAATGAAACCGATTCTTGTGGATCCGAAGCCACATTTGTGCCTCATTTTCCCTGATGGAGAAATCACTTTTAGCTATGGAGAGATGAATTGGCCCCGGAGAGAAAAGGTATGTGAATGACTGTATTAGTATGAAATACAATACTTTTGCAGTCAACCTGACAAGTGTAGAAATGTCCCCACGCAGCAGGACAAGCGTGTAAAGTCCTGCTATACAAGAATCTACAGACATGCATGTTTAACTTGTGAAAATGAGCCTCATTTTAACTGGGCTGAGGAATGTGTGGCTGCTGTTGCAGACTTGCTGGAGTCAGAGGAGGCCCTTCGGGATCAGGGTTGAAAACCACTGCAGGCTATCATAGAAAAAGCTTAATTTCGAAGGATGTTCTTCAGGGTATGATTAAGTCACTTTCAGTGGCTAACTTACGGATAGTGTCATGTTTGGACAGCAGAACTTGTTAACTTGCAAACCGCAACAAAATGGTCTGAAGCTTTCACTTTGAAACAGTTCAAATACTTATTATGGGGCCAAGCAACACATTTGCTGGAAGCCTTTTGTTATTGTTTAGGTTTTATTTTCTATTCCTCCAAAACGCATCTTCTCTGAAAATAATGATGCATAGGATGTGTGACCTGCTGTATAAAGTTGTGTTCAGGTTTGTTCAAGAAAAGTGCATTGTTTATATCGTTTGGCCATGTTGGATTGGTCAGAAATAATTTGTGTGCAGTGTAATATATTTTTGTTAAGTAACAGTGTACAAGCAAACTCTCAGTTGAAAATAATTCCTTCTGAAGTTTTTTATTTTATTATTATTTTATTTTTATGGTTGAGTTTTAAGGAGACACTTCTTAGTAGATTTGTGTTCAGTGCAGAACCTTGTAACTCCAATGTCATAAAAAACAAACAAATGAAAAACAATATAGGCAGTCACAGTAACTTGTCAGCTTAAACTGGCTTGGTCAAGCTGCCTCCCTTCTTGAGCTTAAGTTGCTTGACTGGTATACTGGTTTTTCCAGTTTTTCCTCTTTTTTTCTGGGAGCAACACAGGTGCTTTTGACTTGCGGGGGTGACTTCAGGATCTCTAGGTAGCACACTGTTTTAGGCAGGCTCCTTTTTGTGTTTTTCGAGAGACGCGGAGCGAGAGTGAAGTGGGTTTTTGTTATGGCCTGTTTTTGACTACACTATATCCCTACTTTGACAATAGACTCCTTCTTTGATGCATAGGTCTTTATTTCTGCCTGTGATTCTTTAACTTGAACTTTGTTTTTTATTCTTGGATTTGTCCTGTTTGGTGCTCTTTCATTTTTTTGCAAGGACTTTGTTTTATGTTTTTTTGTTGGAAGGATTTTTCTCTTCCATCTATTGGACTATTCTTGTTCGGATTTCCATCCGGATTCCAGAGGACCATTTACAAGAGACTGTTCCTGGTGCAGGGGTGAGACCAGTCCAATACTGAAGGATTTTATTCACTTTGTGAATCTCTGTTTTTGTTTTTGAAGAGACTTTGTCCTAAGCCACCGTTTACCTCTCTTGTTATGTTTTTTAAATATATTTTATGTTCTTTGTATATTCTCTACAGTGCTTAGTGTATGCTTAATGTGTCTAAAGGTCTGTAGCTTGTACATATGTATATAAATACATTTGTGGTAAGGTACTTGGGGGGGCAATATACTATGGGATATCACCTTATCTGCTTCATTTGGCCTTATTTTCTATAACTCTGGCAATACTCCCTAAGTACCAGGAGATTGTTACAACAACCTTTGGCACTTAGAGATTTGTTTCAACTCAGCCTTCATTATTAATGTGAGCTTCCCTACCAGGAATAAGTAACTCTAAGTATAATAGAATAAAGTAAGACAATCAACTCAATTGTTGTTAAATTAGAGTCCTGCACTGGCACAGACTGGAAGGGCCAATAAAACCTTCTGTATTCGGCTGCTATTAGTTTTAAAGTTTATGGCCATTGTACAGTTGTGCCATGTTATTTCCAATTTCCAAGTGTGTCAGCGAGTCTCTCTCTCTCTCTCTCTCTCTCTCTCTCTCTCTCTCTCTCTCTCTCTCTCTCTCTCTCAGCGCTCAGTGCCCTGCCCCTGGTGCAGCAGCTGCTGTGTGTGGTCCAGAGCAGCAGCTCTGCGGAGAGAGAGACGGACGACACTGACTTCAGACTGCTGTACCACGGTGATCGGCTCACGGCGCCACGGCACTCAGCATCTCGGACTGCTGTTAGTACTGTCGTTGTTGTGTTGTGGAGAGTGGTGTCTCACAGCTGCGTGCTGCTCTGTGTGCAGTGGCTAACCTGGCTGTCAGGCTGAAGCCGTCCCACTCTGAGGCCCTGCGGCCTGCGCTCAACTCCCTGTACTGCAGCCTGGCTCTGTCCCCCGAGCCCTGCGCCAACAGAGGTGAGAGAGAGATGCAGAGATACTCAGAGAGATGCACACAGACACACAGACTGTTGGGGTAAAATTGCCCCCTGTGTATTGTATATACCCAGTGTATAATACTCTGCATGTTGGGAGAACAGAGTACAAGGATTTTTATATGACCTATATTATGTAGGCATAGTGATTATTTAACCTACTGTAACCATGTAACTCATTGTATTGTATTCTTATTGTAGGATTAGTTTAGACCAGACGCTGCAGATTTGACATTGACATATCTCACTGGAAATGTTGCCGTGGCCGGGGGGCTGAAACTTGTCATTATTGCAAAAATAACATACTCGCGCATAACTGTGTTTCTGTGAAAGTCTAGAGACTTGAACCCACGGCCGTCCCCTCGTCTCTATCTTGGAAATGTCAAACCACAAACTCCCTATATTTATATTATGTTTTGAGGAACAGCTCAGAGCTGACAACATAAACAATATACATGCTGCTCTTCAGACAAACCAGCAATAAGATAGCGTCCCACGTCATCTAGCGCTAGGCAAACCGTGCAGATATGTCAACCGAAACTGTCGAGTGTGTTAGGGGTTATGATATTGGACACATTCCATGTCTGCCTAGCAACTAGATCTGTATATGATATGTCCTGCCCCGCAACTCTGACTTCTGACATGTATAAAACTGTGTGGTGTTGCAAAAATAAACTGAAGACAAACGATCTGGCATTGTGTTGGTGACTTTTTTGTTCCCGAGCTCGTCTCCTGCGGAGGATCCACCATCCTGCACTGACGGCGCTGGGTTATCCTAGTCCAGGGGTTTTCCTAGCCCAGCGAACCTGAAGGGTTTACTTCTGGTGAAGTGGTTGTACCTTAACAATTTGGGGGCTCGTCCGGGATACATTTGGTGAGTAGTCTCTTTTTGCCTTTGTTCTGTACCCTAAGAACTGCTCGCTACTTGTATCCAAAACGTGATGGACTAGAGGGCTGTTCCAGTTAGGCAGTAGACTCTAAATGCCCTAGTTCTGTGACTTAAGAGCTGCTGACTGACTGATGTATATTGGACTAGAAGGCTGTTACAATTAGGTAATAGGTTAGTAAGTAGACTCTATGCAGGCTAAGATCAATGTGTCCTTCTCTTTAGCACAAAGCATTGACGCTGTAAAGGAAGGCAGCTCTGTGGGTAGACTAGTTCCTGATGAGCACAAAAATCCAACCTGCAAAATGAAACCGATTCTTGTGGATCCGAAGCCACATTTGTGCCTCTTTGCGATAAGAGACATTTTCCCTGATGAAGAAATCACTTTTAGCTATGGAGAGATGAATTGGCCCCGGAGAGAAAAGGTATGTGAATGACTGTATTAGTATGAAATACAATACTTTTGCAGTCAACCTGACAAGTGTAGAAATGTCCCCACGCAGCAGGACAAGCGTGTAAAGTCCTGCTATACAAGAATCTACAGACATGCATGTTTAACTTGTGAAAATGAGCCTCATTTTAACTGGGCTGAGGAATGTGTGGCTGCTGTTGCAGACTTGCTGGAGTCAGAGGAGGCCCTTCGGAATCAGGGTTGAAAACCACTGCAGGCTATCATAGAAAAAGCTTAATTTCGAAGGATGTTCTGCAGGGTATGATTAAGTCACTTTGAGTGGCTAACTTACGGATAGTGTCATGTTTGGACAGCAGAACTTGTTAACTTGCAAACCGCAACAAAATGGTCTGAAGCTTTCACTTTGAAACAGTTCAAATACTTATTATGGGGCCAAGCAACACATTTGCTGGAAGCCTTTTGTTATTGTTTAGATTTTATTTTCTATTCCTCCAAAACGCATCTTCTCTGAAAATAATGATGCATAGGATGTGTGACCTGCTGTATAAAGTTGTGTTCAGGTTTGTTCAAGAAAAGTGCATTGTTTATATCGTTTGGCCATGTTGGATTGGTCAGAAATAATTTGTGTGCAGTGTAATATATTTTTGTTAAGTAACAGTGTACAAGCAAACTCTCAGTTGAAAATAATTCCTTCTGAAGTTTTTTATTTTATTATTATTTATTTTTATGGTTGAGTTTTAAGGAGACACTTCTTAGTAGATTTGTGTTCAGTGCAGAACCTTGTAAATCCAATGTCATAAAAAACAAACAAATGAAAAACAATATAGGCAGTCACAGTAACTTGTCAGCTTAAACTGGCTTGGTCAAGCTGCCTCCCTTCTTGAGCTTAAGTTGCTTGACTGGTATACTGGTTTTTCCAGTTTTTCCTCTTTTTTTTCTGGGAGCAACACAGGTGCTTTTGAGTGTTGCTCTATAGCCTGCGGGGGTGACTTCAGGATCTCTAGGTAGCATACTGTTTTAGGCAGGCTCCTTTTTGTGTTTTTCAAGAGACGCGGAGCGAGAGTGAAGTGGGTTTTTGTTATGGCCTGTTTTTGACTACACTATATCCCTACTTTGACAATAGACTCCTTCTTTGATGCATAGGTCTTTATTTCTGCCTGTGATTCTTTAACTTGAACTTTGTTTTTTATTCTTGGATTTGTCCTGTTTGGTGCTCTTTCATTTTTTTGCAAGGACTTTGTTTTATGTTTTTTTGTTGGAAGGATTTTTCTCTTCCATCTATTGGACTATTCTTGTTCGGATTTCCATCCGGATTCCAGAGGACCATTTACAAGAGACTGTTCCTGGTGCAGGGGTGAGACCAGTCCAATACTGAAGGATTTTATTCACTTTGTGAATCTCTGTTTTTGTTTTTGAAGAGACTTTGTCCTAAGCCATCGTTTACCTCTCTTGTTATGTTTTTTAAATATATTTTATGTTCTTTGTATATTCTCTACAGTGCTTAGTGTATGCTTAATGTATCTAAAGGTCTGTAGCTTGTACATATGTATATAAATACATTTGTGGTAAGGTACTTGGGGGGGCAATATACTATGGGATATCACCTTATCTGCTTCATTTGGCCTTATTTTCTATAACTCTGGCAATACTCCCTAAGTACCAGGAGATTGTTACAACAACCTTTGGCACTTAGAGATTTGTTTCAACTCAGCCTTCATTATTAATGTGAGCTTCCCTACCAGGAATAAGTAACTCTAAGTATAATAGAATAAAGTAAGACAATCAACTCAATTGTTGTTAAATTAGAGTCCTGCACTGGCACAGACTGGAAGGGCCAATAAAACCTTCTGTATTCGGCTGCTATTAGTTTTAAAGTTTATGGCCATTGTACAGTTGTGCCATGTTATTTCCAATTTCCAAGTGTGTCAGCGAGTCCTCTCTCTCTCTCTCAGCGCTCAGTGCCCTGCCCCTGGTGCAGCAGCTGCTGTGTGTGGTCCAGAGCAGCGGGTCTGCGGAGAGAGACGGACGACACTGACTTCAGACTGCTGTACCACGGTGATCGGCTCACGGCGCCACGGCACTCAGCACCTCGGACTGCTGTTAGTACTGTCGTTGTTGTGTTGTGGAGAGTGGTGTCTCACAGCTGCGTGCTGCTCTGTGTGCAGTGGCTAACCTGGCTGTCAGGCTGAAGCCGTCCCACTCTGAGGCCCTGCAGCCTGCGCTCAACTCCCTGTACTGCAGCCTGGCTCTGTCCCCCGAGCCCTGCGCCAACAGAGGTGAGAGAGAGATGCAGAGATACTCAGAGACATGCACACAGACACACAGACTGTTGGGGTAAAATTGCCCCCTGTGTATTGTATATACCCAGTGTATAATATTCTGCATGTTGGGAGAACAGAGTACAAGGATTTTTATATGACCTATATTATGTAGGCATAGTGATTATTTAACCTACTGTAACCATGTAACTCATTGTATTGTATTCTTATTGTAGGATTAGTTTAGACCAGACGCTGCAGATTTGACATTGACATATCTCACTGGAAATGTTGCCGTGGCTGGGGGGCTGAAACTTGTCAGTATTGAAAAAATAACATACTCGCGCATAACTGTGTTTCTGTGAAAGTCTAGACACTTGAACCCACGGCCGTCCCCTCGTCTCTATCTTGGAAATGTCAAACCACAAACTCCCTATATTTATATTATGTTTTGAGAAACAGCTCAGAGCTGACAACATAAACAATATACATGCTGCTCTTCAGACAAACCAGCAATAAGATAGCGTCCCACGTCATCTAGCGCTAGGCAAACCGTGCAGATATGTCAACCGAAACTGTCGAGTGTGTTAGGGGTTATGATATTGGACACATTCCATGTCTGTCTAGCAACTAGATCTGTATATGATATGTCCTGCCCCAGAACTCTGACTTCTGACATGTATAAAACTGTGTGGTGTTGCAAAAATAAACTGAAGACAAACGATATGGCATTGTGTTGGTGACTTTTTTGTTCCCGAGCTCGTCTCCTGCGGAGGATCCACCATCCTGCACTGACGGCGCTGGGTTATCCTAGTCCAGGGAACCTGAAGGGTTTACTTCTGGTGAAGTGGTTGTACCTTAACACAGACACGTGTCCTTTTGTCATAAGATGAGCTACAATCTCTACCTCTCTCCAGCCGTGTCCATGCTGCTGTGTAACATAGCTCTGATAGTGCTGCTGCTGTCCCCTGTGTATATGTATTGTGTCAGTGAAGGTATAAAGTGGTGTGTGTCAAGGCTTACTAGAAGTGTACTTAAGAAAGATAAGGTGAAGCCAAGGCTCGGGCCAGAAGCTAGTTTGAGGTGTGTTTGTTATTTGCCATGAGCATGTTGGAGACAGTGTGAAAGAGTATGAGTGAAGTGTGTGCTCCCTAATCCATGTATTGAGGCATGAAGTATGAATGGTGCATAGAAATAAAGCTGTGTGTCGGCCACAAGAGCGTCCCTCATGAGAATAGGGTGTGTTGTGATTGAGTTTGAGTTTGCTAGTGTTGTTAGCTGTGATGTATTTTTCCAAAAACAGAAGGGTCACTAACAGCCCAGCCTTTTGCAGTGCATGGGCCGGTCCCCTTCCGGGCTGGCTGGCCTTATATGGTATAGAGAGCAAGCTCCTCCACTACTACTCTCCCCAGTAGTGGACAGCGACACGGGCTTCTATTTATGTGACGTAATACCGCTTGTCATTGGAATAGGGGTGGGGTGTCGTTTCCCATACTCCTTTGCAACTATTTGCACCAGAGAAGTGCACTTGGGTTCTGGTTCTCTTGCCCCTCACATTCACACGAGGAATCCTAGGAACGAAACATGTCATACCGTCTCTTTCATCTCATGTGTAGACATTGGAAACGTACGTGTTTGCTTCATTGTCCTAGAATCCTTTGCGCCACGGTATGCAAATTTATGGGCCCATGATTGGCTCCCTGACATTACCCACCCCGCGACTGTTGCAGCGCACAACAGTGACCACCAGGGGGAGCCCCATCAAAGCTCCATAATATGTGTGTGTGTGTGTGTGTGTGTGTGTGTGTGTGTGTGTGTGTGTGTGTGTGTGTCTGTCTGTGTGTCTGTGTCTGTCTGAGGCTTTCCTGTTTGACTTTCATACGGTGGTATGTGATCATTGACAAAGATTTCAATCTCTTTAAGTCATTAACGTTAGCATAAAAAGTAATAATGGCGAACTCTGTTTGCAATATTGGTCTGTTGTAAACATTATTAGCTCATTATGACGTTATTTCGAAGCCCCAAACTGATCACACATCAGATGCGCCGCTATTGATCAACACTAAACCCACCAGAGCTGTGTTTTGTACGGCTTTGTAATACAACTCGTAACTGTGAAAGATTGCATAAGTCTGCTAATATATGTGCATACCGATGTATACACCCGTTTACACACTTTGTTGCGTACAGTTTATTTTAGTCGTGTTTTGTAGGCTGCATTTTGCTTGTATAGTCGTGTTTATGTATATGAGCTCGTTTAAAAACAAAAGAAATTCAAACAGTGTTCAATTTCCAATGTAAATGCTGTGTTTCTGCCCTGAAAATGTTGGCTGTGATGCTCATATGAAAAACTATGAAGTTTTATCCAACTCTGTTTCTCATTTTCGTCACACATCGCACATTATGCGGTGATTGTATGCAGTACGAAATGCCGGCGGTAGTGTGCAGTGAGAAAATAGCACTACCTTTTTATTGCGATGACAGCCGTGCCGTCTTTAGTTTGATCACAAGCTGCTGCTCATTGCGCTTCATCAAAGCACTGGCGATCAGTCCTGCAGTCTCTCTTTCCCAGAGCACTTCTCTGGGCTGTTTTTCACTCAGCTCGTCCCGGAGGAAACTGAGTTCATTTCAAATGGAGAATAACCCACTGGTTTAGAGCAATGCGAGCACTGCTTGCTCAAGGCAGACACACTGATCAGTTGGTATGTGCACTTCATGGCTAAACTTGATCGATAATGTCTTACTTCAGGCTAAGATCAATGTGTCCTTCTCTTTAGCACAAAGCATTGACGCTGCAAAGGAAGGCAGCTCTGTGGGTAGACTAGTTCCTGATGAGCACAAAAATCCAACCTGCAAAATGAAACCAATTCTTGTGGATCCGAAGCCACATTTGTGCCTCATTTTCCCTGATGAAGAAATCACTTTTAGCTATGGAGAGATGAATTGGCCCCGGAGAGAAAAGGTATGTGAATGACTGTATTAGTATGAAATACAATACTTTTGCAGTCAACCTGACAAGTGTAGAAATGTCCCCACGCAGCAGGACAAGCGTGTAAAGTCCTGCTATACAAGAATCTACAGACATGCATGTTTAACTTGTGAAAATGAGCCTCATTTTAACTGGGCTGAGGAATGTGTGGCTGCTGTTGCAGACTTGCTGGAGTCAGAGGAGGCCCTTCGGGATCAGGGTTGAAAACCACTGCAGGCTATCATAGAAAAAGCTTAATTTCGAAGGATGTTCTTCAGGGTATGATTAAGTCACTTTCAGTGGCTAATTTACGGATAGTGTCATGTTTGGACAGCAGAACTTGTTAACTTGCAAACCGCAACAAAATGGTCTGAAGCTTTCACTTTGAAACAGTTCAAATACTTATTATGGGGCCAAGCAACACATTTGCTGGAAGCCTTTTGTTATTGTTTAGGTTTTATTTTCTATTCCTCCAAAACGCATCTTCTCTGAAAATAATGATGCATAGGATGTGTGACCTGCTGTATAAAGTTGTGTTCAGGTTTGTTCAAGAAAAGTGCATTGTTTATATCGTTTGGCCATGTTGGATTGGTCAGAAATAATTTGTGTGCAGTGTAATATATTTTTGTTAAGTAACAGTGTACAAGCAAACTCTCAGTTGAAAATAATTCCTTCTGAAGTTTTTTATTTTATTATTATTTTATTTTTATGGTTGAGTTTTAAGGAGACACTTCTTAGTAGATTTGTGTTCAGTGCAGAACCTTGTAACTCCAATGTCATAAAAAACAAACAAATGAAAAACAATATAGGCAGTCACAGTAACTTGTCAGCTTAAACTGGCTTGGTCAAGCTGCCTCCCTTCTTGAGCTTAAGTTGCTTGACTGGTATACTGGTTTTTCCAGTTTTTCCTCTTTTTTTCTGGGAGCAACACAGGTGCTTTTGACTTGCGGGGGTGACTTCAGGATCTCTAGGTAGCACACTGTTTTAGGCAGGCTCCTTTTTGTGTTTTTCGAGAGACGCGGAGCGAGAGTGAAGTGGGTTTTTGTTATGGCCTGTTTTTGACTACACTATATCCCTACTTTGACAATAGACTCCTTCTTTGATGCATAGGTCTTTATTTCTGCCTGTGATTCTTTAACTTGAACTTTGTTTTTTATTCTTGGATTTGTCCTGTTTGGTGCTCTTTCATTTTTTTGCAAGGACTTTGTTTTATGTTTTTTTGTTGGAAGGATTTTTCTCTTCCATCTATTGGACTATTCTTGTTCGGATTTCCATCCGGATTCCAGAGGACCATTTACAAGAGACTGTTCCTGGTGCAGGGGTGAGACCAGTCCAATACTGAAGGATTTTATTCACTTTGTGAATCTCTGTTTTTGTTTTTGAAGAGACTTTGTCCTAAGCCACCGTTTACCTCTCTTGTTATGTTTTTTAAATATATTTTATGTTCTTTGTATATTCTCTACAGTGCTTAGTGTATGCTTCATGTATCTAAAGGTCTGTAGCTTGTACATATGTATATAAATACATTTGTGGTAAGGTACTTGGGGGGGCAATATACTATGGGATATCACCTTATCTGCTTCATTTGGCCTTATTTTCTATAACTCTGGCAATACTCCCTAAGTACCAGGAGATTGTTACAACAACCTTTGGCACTTAGAGATTTGTTTCAACTCAGCCTTCATTATTAATGTGAGCTTCCCTACCAGGAATAAGTAACTCTAAGTATAATAAAATAAAGTAAGACAATCAACTCAATTGTTGTTAAATTAGAGTCCTGCACTGGCACAGACTGGAAGGGCCAATAAAACCTTCTGTATTCGGCTGCTATTAGTTTTAAAGTTTATGGCCATTGTACAGTTGTGCCATGTTATTTCCAATTTCCAAGTGTGTCAGCGAGTCCTCTCTCTCTCTCTCAGCGCTCAGTGCCCTGCCCCTGTTGCAGCAGCTGCTGTGTGTGGTCCAGAGCAGCAGCTCTGCGGAGAGAGAGACGGACGACACTGACTTCAGACTGCTGTACCACGGTGAGCGGCTCACGGCGCCACGGCACTCAGCACCTCGGACTGCTGTTAGTACTGTCGTTGTTGTGTTGTGGAGAGTGGTGTCTCACAGCTGCGTGCTGCTCTGTGTGCAGTGGCTAACCTGGCTGTCAGGCTGAAGCCGTCCCACTCTGAGGCCTTGCGGCCTGCGCTCAACTCCCTGTACTGCAGCCTGGCTCTGTCCCCCGAGCCCTGCGCCAACAGAGGTGAGAGAGAGATGCAGAGATACTCAGAGAGATGCACACAGACACACAGACTGTTGGGGTAAAATTGCCCCCTGTGTATTGTATATACCCAGTGTATAATACTCTGCATGTTGGGAGAACAGAGTACAAGGATTTTTATATGACCTATATTATGTAGGCATAGTGATTATTTAACCTACTGTAACCATGTAACTCATTGTATTGTATTCTTATTGTAGGATTAGTTTAGACCAGACGCTGCAGATTTGACATTGACATATCTCACTGGAAATGTTGCCGTGGCCGGGGGGCTGAAACTTGTCAGTATTGAAAAAATAACATACTCGCGCATAACTGTGTTTCTGTGAAAGTCTAGAGACTTGAACCCACGGCCGTCCCCTCGTCTCTATCTTGGAAATGTCAAACCACAAACTCCCTATATTTATATTATGTTTTGAGGAACAGCTCAGAGCTGACAACATAAACAATATACATGCTGCTCTTCAGACAAACCAGCAATAAGATAGCGTCCCACGTCATCTAGCGCTAGGCAAACCTTGCAGATATGTCAACCGAAACTGTCGAGTGTGTTAGGGGTTATGATATTGGACACATTCCATGTCTGCCTAGCAACTAGATCTGTATATGATATGTCCTGCCCCGCAACTCTGACTTCTGACATATATAAAACTGTGTGGTGTTGCAAAAATAAACTGAAGACAAACGATCTGGCATTGTGTTGGTGACTTTTTTGTTCCCGAGCTCGTCTCCTGCGGAGGATCCACCATCCTGCACTGACGGCGCTGGGTTATCCTAGTCCAGGGAACCTGAAGGGTTTACTTCTGGTGAAGTGGTTGTACCTTAACACAGACACGTGTCCTTTTGTCATAAGATGAGCTACAATCTCTACCTCTCTCCAGCCGTGTCCATGCTGCTGTGTAACATAGCTCTGATAGTGCTGCTGCTGTCCCCTGTGTATATGTATTGTGTCAGTGAAGGTATAAAGTGGTGTGTGTCAAGGCTTACTAGAAGTGTACTTAAGAAAGATAAGGTGAAGCCAAGGCTCGGGCCAGAAGGTAGTTTGAGGTGTGTTTGTTATTTGCCATGAGCATGTTGGAGACAGTGTGAAAGAGTATGAGTGAAGTGTGTGCTCCCTAATCCATGTATTGAGGCATGAAGTATGAATGGTGCATAGAAATAAAGCTGTGTGTCGGCCACAAGAGCGTCCCTCATGAGAATAGGGTGTGTTGTGATTGAGTTTGCTAGTGTTGTTAGCTGTGATGTATTTTTCCAAAAACAGAAGGGTCACTAACAGCCCAGCCTTTTGCAGTGCATGGGCCGGTCCCCTTCCGGGCTGGCTGGCCTTATATGGTATAGAGAGCAAGCTCCTCCACTACTACTCTCCCCAGTAGTGGACAGCGACACGGGCTTCTATTTATGTGACGTAATACCGCTTGTCATTGGAATAAGGGTGGGGTGTCGTTTCCCATACTCCTCTGCAACTATTTGCACCAGAGAAGTGCACTTGGGTTCTGGGTCTCTTGCCCCTCACATTCACACGAGGAATCCTAGGAACGAAACATGTCATACCGTCTCTTTCATCTCATGTGTAGACATTGGAAACGTATGTGTTTGCTTCATTGTCCTAGAATCCTTTGCGCCACCGTATGCAAATTTATGGGCCCATGATTGGCTCCCTGACATTACCCACCCCGCGACTGTTGCAGCGCACAACAGTGACCACCAGGGGGAGCCCCATCAAAGCTCCATAATATGTGTGTGTGTGTGTCTGTGTCTGTCTGAGGCTTTCCTGTTTGACTTTCATACGGTGGTATGTGATCATTGACAAAGATTTCAATCTCTTTAAGTCATTAACGTTAGCATAAAAAGTAATAATGGCGAACTCTGTTTGCAATATTGGTCTGTTGTAAACATTATTAGCTCATTATGACGTTATTTCGAAGCCCCAAACTCATCACACATCAGATGCGCCGCTATTGATCAACACTAAACCCACCAGAGCTGTGTTTTGTACGGCTTTGTAATACAACTCGTAATTGTGAAAGATTGCATAAGTCTGCTAATATATGTGCATACCGATGTATACACCCGTTTACACACTTTGTTGCGTACAGTTTATTTTAGTCGTGTTTTGTAGGCTGCATTTTGCTTGTATAGTCGTGTTTATGTATATGAGCTCGTTTAAAAACAAAAGAAATTCAAACAGTGTTCAATTTCCAATGTAAATGCTGTGTTTCTGCCCTGAACATGTTGGGTGTGATGCTCATATGAAAAACTATGAAGTTTTATCCAACTCTGTTTCTCATTTTCGTCACACATCGCACATTATGCGGTGATTGTATGCAGTACGAAATGCCGGCGGTAGTGTGCAGTGAGAAAATAGCACTACCTTTTTATTGCGATGACAGCCGTGCCGTCTTTAGTTTGATCACAAGCTGCTGCTCATTGCGCTTCATCAAAGCACTGGCGATCAGTCCTGCAGTCTCTCTTTCCCAGAGCACTTCTCTGGGCTGTTTTTCACTCAGCTCGTCCCGGAGGAAACTGAGTTCATTTCAAATGGAGAATAACCCACTGGTTTAGAGCAATGCGAGCACTGCTTGCTCAAGGCAGACACACTGATCAGTTGGTATGTGCACTTCATGGCTAAACTTGATCGATAATGTCTTACTTCAGGCTAAGATCAATGTGTCCTTCTCTTTAGCACAAAGCATTGACGCTGCAAAGGAAGGCAGCTCTGTGGGTAGACTAGTTCCTGATGAGCACAAAAATCCAACCTGCAAAATGAAACCAATTCTTGTGGATCCGAAGCCACATTTGTGCCTCATTTTCCCTGATGAAGAAATCACTTTTAGCTATGGAGAGATGAATTGGCCCCGGAGAGAAAAGGTATGTGAATGACTGTATTAGTATGAAATACAATACTTTTGCAGTCAACCTGACAAGTGTAGAAATGTCCCCACGCAGCAGGACAAGCGTGTAAAGTCCTGCTATACAAGAATCTACAGACATGCATGTTTAACTTGTGAAAATGAGCCTCATTTTAACTGGGCTGAGGAATGTGTGGCTGCTGTTGCAGACTTGCTGGAGTCAGAGGAGGCCCTTCGGGATCAGGGTTGAAAACCACTGCAGGCTATCATAGAAAAAGCTTAATTTCGAAGGATGTTCTTCAGGGTATGATTAAGTCACTTTCAGTGGCTAACTTACGGATAGTGTCATGTTTGGACAGCAGAACTTGTTAACTTGCAAACCGCAACAAAATGGTCTGAAGCTTTCACTTTGAAACAGTTCAAATACTTATTATGGGGCCAAGCAACACATTTGCTGGAAGCCTTTTGTTATTGTTTAGGTTTTATTTTCTATTCCTCCAAAACGCATCTTCTCTGAAAATAATGATGCATAGGATGTGTGACCTGCTGTATAAAGTTGTGTTCAGGTTTGTTCAAGAAAAGTGCATTGTTTATATCGTTTGGCCATGTTGGATTGGTCAGAAATAATTTGTGTGCAGTGTAATATATTTTTGTTAAGTAACAGTGTACAAGCAAACTCTCAGTTGAAAATAATTCCTTCTGAAGTTTTTTATTTTATTATTATTTTATTTTTATGGTTGAGTTTTAAGGAGACACTTCTTAGTAGATTTGTGTTCAGTGCAGAACCTTGTAACTCCAATGTCATAAAAAACAAACAAATGAAAAACAATATAGGCAGTCACAGTAACTTGTCAGCTTAAACTGGCTTGGTCAAGCTGCCTCCCTTCTTGAGCTTAAGTTGCTTGACTGGTATACTGGTTTTTCCAGTTTTTCCTCTTTTTTTTCTGGGAGCAACACAGGTGCTTTTGAGTGTTGCTCTATAGCCTGCGGGGGTGACTTCAGGATCTCTAGGTAGCATACTGTTTTAGGCAGGCTCCTTTTTGTGTTTTTCAAGAGACGCGGAGCGAGAGTGAAGTGGGTTTTTGTTATGGCCTGTTTTTGACTACACTATATCCCTACTTTGACAATAGACTCCTTCTTTGATGCATAGGTCTTTATTTCTGCCTGTGATTCTTTAACTTGAACTTTGTTTTTTATTCTTGGATTTGTCCTGTTTGGTGCTCTTTCATTTTTTTGCAAGGACTTTGTTTTATGTTTTTTTGTTGGAAGGATTTTTCTCTTCCATCTATTGGACTATTCTTGTTCGGATTTCCATCCGGATTCCAGAGGACCATTTACAAGAGACTGTTCCTGGTGCAGGGGTGAGACCAGTCCAATACTGAAGGATTTTATTCACTTTGTGAATCTCTGTTTTTGTTTTTGAAGAGACTTTGTCCTAAGCCACCGTTTACCTCTCTTGTTATGTTTTTTAAATATATTTTATGTTCTTTGTATATTCTCTACAGTGCTTAGTGTATGCTTAATGTATCTAAAGGTCTGTAGCTTGTACATATGTATATAAATACATTTGTGGTAAGGTACTTGGGGGGGCAATATACTATGGGATATCACCTTATCTGCTTCATTTGGCCTTATTTTCTATAACTCTGGCAATACTCCCTAAGTACCAGGAGATTGTTACAACAACCTTTGGCACTTAGAGATTTGTTTCAACTCAGCCTTCATTATTAATGTGAGCTTCCCTACCAGGAATAAGTAACTCTAAGTATAATAGAATAAAGTAAGACAATCAACTCAATTGTTGTTAAATTAGAGTCCTGCACTGGCACAGACTGGAAGGGCCAATAAAACCTTCTGTATTCGGCTGCTATTAGTTTTAAAGTTTATGGCCATTGTACAGTTGTGCCATGTTATTTCCAATTTCCAAGTGTGTCAGCGAGTCCTCTCTCTCTCTCTCAGCGCTCAGTGCCCTGCCCCTGTTGCAGCAGCTGCTGTGTGTGGTCCAGAGCAGCAGCTCTGCGGAGAGAGAGACGGACGACACTGACTTCAGACTGCTGTACCACGGTGAGCGGCTCACGGCGCCACGGCACTCAGCACCTCGGACTGCTGTTAGTACTGTCGTTGTTGTGTTGTGGAGAGTGGTGTCTCACAGCTGCGTGCTGCTCTGTGTGCAGTGGCTAACCTGGCTGTCAGGCTGAAGCCGTCCCACTCTGAGGCCTTGCGGCCTGCGCTCAACTCCCTGTACTGCAGCCTGGCTCTGTCCCCCGAGCCCTGCGCCAACAGAGGTGAGAGAGAGATGCAGAGATACTCAGAGAGATGCACACAGACACACAGACTGTTGGGGTAAAATTGCCCCCTGTGTATTGTATATACCCAGTGTATAATACTCTGCATGTTGGGAGAACAGAGTACAAGGATTTTTATATGACCTATATTATGTAGGCATAGTGATTATTTAACCTACTGTAACCATGTAACTCATTGTATTGTATTCTTATTGTAGGATTAGTTTAGACCAGACGCTGCAGATTTGACATTGACATATCTCACTGGAAATGTTGCCGTGGCCGGGGGGCTGAAACTTGTCAGTATTGAAAAAATAACATACTCGCGCATAACTGTGTTTCTGTGAAAGTCTAGAGACTTGAACCCACGGCCGTCCCCTCGTCTCTATCTTGGAAATGTCAAACCACAAACTCCCTATATTTATATTATGTTTTGAGGAACAGCTCAGAGCTGACAACATAAACAATATACATGCTGCTCTTCAGACAAACCAGCAATAAGATAGCGTCCCACGTCATCTAGCGCTAGGCAAACCTTGCAGATATGTCAACCGAAACTGTCGAGTGTGTTAGGGGTTATGATATTGGACACATTCCATGTCTGCCTAGCAACTAGATCTGTATATGATATGTCCTGCCCCGCAACTCTGACTTCTGACATGTATAAAACTGTGTGGTGTTGCAAAAATAAACTGAAGACAAACGATCTGGCATTGTGTTGGTGACTTTTTTGTTCCCGAGCTCGTCTCCTGCGGAGGATCCACCATCCTGCACTGACGGCGCTGGGTTATCCTAGTCCAGGGAACCTGAAGGGTTTACTTCTGGTGAAGTGGTTGTACCTTAACACAGACACGTGTCCTTTTGTCATAAGATGAGCTACAATCTCTACCTCTCTCCAGCCGTGTCCATGCTGCTGTGTAACATAGCTCTGATAGTGCTGCTGCTGTCCCCTGTGTATATGTATTGTGTCAGTGAAGGTATAAAGTGGTGTGTGTCAAGGCTTACTAGAAGTGTACTTAAGAAAGATAAGGTGAAGCCAAGGCTCGGGCCAGAAGGTAGTTTGAGGTGTGTTTGTTATTTGCCATGAGCATGTTGGAGACAGTGTGAAAGAGTATGAGTGAAGTGTGTGCTCCCTAATCCATGTATTGAGGCATGAAGTATGAATGGTGCATAGAAATAAAGCTGTGTGTCGGCCACAAGAGCGTCCCTCATGAGAATAGGGTGTGTTGTGATTGAGTTTGCTAGTGTTGTTAGCTGTGATGTATTTTTCCAAAAACAGAAGGGTCACTAACAGCCCAGCCTTTTGCAGTGCATGGGCCGGTCCCCTTCCGGGCTGGCTGGCCTTATATGGTATAGAGAGCAAGCTCCTCCACTACTACTCTCCCCAGTAGTGGACAGCGACACGGGCTTCTATTTATGTGACGTAATACCGCTTGTCATTGGAATAAGGGTGGGGTGTCGTTTCCCATACTCCTCTGCAACTATTTGCACCAGAGAAGTGCACTTGGGTTCTGGGTCTCTTGCCCCTCACATTCACACGAGGAATCCTAGGAACGAAACATGTCATACCGTCTCTTTCATCTCATGTGTAGACATTGGAAACGTACGTGTTTGCTTCATTGTCCTAGAATCCTTTGCGCCACCGTATGCAAATTTATGGGCCCATGATTGGCTCCCTGACATTACCCACCCCGCGACTGTTGCAGCGCACAACAGTGACCACCAGGGGGAGCCCCATCAAAGCTCCATAATATGTGTGTGTGTGTGTCTGTGTCTGTCTGAGGCTTTCCTGTTTGACTTTCATACGGTGGTATGTGATCATTGACAAAGATTTCAATCTCTTTAAGTCATTAACGTTAGCATAAAAAGTAATAATGGCGAACTCTGTTTGCAATATTGGTCTGTTGTAAACATTATTAGCTCATTATGACGTTATTTCGAAGCCCCAAACTGATCACACATCAGATGCGCCGCTATTGATCAACACTAAACCCACCAGAGCTGTGTTTTGTACGGCTTTGTAATACAACTCGTAACTGTGAAAGATTGCATAAGTCTGCTAATATATGTGCATACCGATGTATACACCCGTTTACACACTTTGTTGCGTACAGTTTATTTTAGTCGTGTTTTGTAGGCTGCATTTTGCTTGTATAGTCGTGTTTATGTATATGAGCTCGTTTAAAAACAAAAGAAATTCAAACAGTGTTCAATTTCCAATGTAAATGCTGTGTTTCTGCCCTGAAAATGTTGGCTGTGATGCTCATATGAAAAACTATGAAGTTTTATCCAACTCTGTTTCTCATTTTCGTCACACATCGCACATTATGCGGTGATTGTATGCAGTACGAAATGCCGGCGGTAGTGTGCAGTGAGAAAATAGCACTACCTTTTTATTGCGATGACAGCCGTGCCGTCTTTAGTTTGATCACAAGCTGCTGCTCATTGCGCTTCATCAAAGCACTGGCGATCAGTCCTGCAGTCTCTCTTTCCCAGAGCACTTCTCTGGGCTGTTTTTCACTCAGCTCGTCCCGGAGGAAACTGAGTTCATTTCAAATGGAGAATAACCCACTGGTTTAGAGCAATGCGAGCACTGCTTGCTCAAGGCAGACACACTGATCAGTTGGTATGTGCACTTCATGGCTAAACTTGATCGATAATGTCTTACTTCAGGCTAAGATCAATGTGTCCTTCTCTTTAGCACAAAGCATTGACGCTGCAAAGGAAGGCAGCTCTGTGGGTAGACTAGTTCCTGATGAGCACAAAAATCCAACCTGCAAAATGAAACCAATTCTTGTGGATCCGAAGCCACATTTGTGCCTCATTTTCCCTGATGAAGAAATCACTTTTAGCTATGGAGAGATGAATTGGCCCCGGAGAGAAAAGGTATGTGAATGACTGTATTAGTATGAAATACAATACTTTTGCAGTCAACCTGACAAGTGTAGAAATGTCCCCACGCAGCAGGACAAGCGTGTAAAGTCCTGCTATACAAGAATCTACAGACATGCATGTTTAACTTGTGAAAATGAGCCTCATTTTAACTGGGCTGAGGAATGTGTGGCTGCTGTTGCAGACTTGCTGGAGTCAGAGGAGGCCCTTCGGGATCAGGGTTGAAAACCACTGCAGGCTATCATAGAAAAAGCTTAATTTCGAAGGATGTTCTTCAGGGTATGATTAAGTCACTTTCAGTGGCTAACTTACGGATAGTGTCATGTTTGGACAGCAGAACTTGTTAACTTGCAAACCGCAACAAAATGGTCTGAAGCTTTCACTTTGAAACAGTTCAAATACTTATTATGGGGCCAAGCAACACATTTGCTGGAAGCCTTTTGTTATTGTTTAGGTTTTATTTTCTATTCCTCCAAAACGCATCTTCTCTGAAAATAATGATGCATAGGATGTGTGACCTGCTGTATAAAGTTGTGTTCAGGTTTGTTCAAGAAAAGTGCATTGTTTATATCGTTTGGCCATGTTGGATTGGTCAGAAATAATTTGTGTGCAGTGTAATATATTTTTGTTAAGTAACAGTGTACAAGCAAACTCTCAGTTGAAAATAATTCCTTCTGAAGTTTTTTATTTTATTATTATTTTATTTTTATGGTTGAGTTTTAAGGAGACACTTCTTAGTAGATTTGTGTTCAGTGCAGAACCTTGTAACTCCAATGTCATAAAAAACAAACAAATGAAAAACAATATAGGCAGTCACAGTAACTTGTCAGCTTAAACTGGCTTGGTCAAGCTGCCTCCCTTCTTGAGCTTAAGTTGCTTGACTGGTATACTGGTTTTTCCAGTTTTTCCTCTTTTTTTCTGGGAGCAACACAGGTGCTTTTGACTTGCAGGGGTGACTTCAGGATCTCTAGGTAGCACACTGTTTTAGGCAGGCTCCTTTTTGTGTTTTTCGAGAGACGCGGAGCGAGAGTGAAGTGGGTTTTTGTTATGGCCTGTTTTTGACTACACTATATCCCTACTTTGACAATAGACTCCTTCTTTGATGCATAGGTCTTTATTTCTGCCTGTGATTCTTTAACTTGAACTTTGTTTTTTATTCTTGGATTTGTCCTGTTTGGTGCTCTTTCATTTTTTTGCAAGGACTTTGTTTTATGTTTTTTTGTTGGAAGGATTTTTCTCTTCCATCTATTGGACTATTCTTGTTCGGATTTCCATCCGGATTCCAGAGGACCATTTACAAGAGACTGTTCCTGGTGCAGGGGTGAGACCAGTCCAATACTGAAGGATTTTATTCACTTTGTGAATCTCTGTTTTTGTTTTTGAAGAGACTTTGTCCTAAGCCACCGTTTACCTCTCTTGTTATGTTTTTTAAATATATTTTATGTTCTTTGTATATTCTCTACAGTGCTTAGTGTATGCTTCATGTATCTAAAGGTCTGTAGCTTGTACATATGTATATAAATACATTTGTGGTAAGGTACTTGGGGGGGCAATATACTATGGGATATCACCTTATCTGCTTCATTTGGCCTTATTTTCTATAACTCTGGCAATACTCCCTAAGTACCAGGAGATTGTTACAACAACCTTTGGCACTTAGAGATTTGTTTCAACTCAGCCTTCATTATTAATGTGAGCTTCCCTACCAGGAATAAGTAACTCTAAGTATAATAAAATAAAGTAAGACAATCAACTCAATTGTTGTTAAATTAGAGTCCTGCACTGGCACAGACTGGAAGGGCCAATAAAACCTTCTGTATTCGGCTGCTATTAGTTTTAAAGTTTATGGCCATTGTACAGTTGTGCCATGTTATTTCCAATTTCCAAGTGTGTCAGCGAGTCCTCTCTCTCTCTCTCTCTCTCTCTCTGTCTCTCAGCACTCAGTGCCCTGCCCCTGGTGCAGCAGCTGCTGTGTGTGGTCCAGAGCAGCGGCTCTGCGGAGAGAGAGACGGACGACACTGACTTCAGACTGCTGTACCACGGTGAGCGGCTCACGGCGCCACGGCACTCAGCACCTCGGACTGCTGTTAGTACTGTCGTTGTTGTGTTGTGGAGAGTGGTGTCTCACAGCTGCGTGCTGCTCTGTGTGCAGTGGCTAACCTGGCTGTCAGGCTGAAGCCGTCCCACTCTGAGGCCCTGCAGCCTGCGCTCAACTCCCTGTACTGCAGCCTGGCTCTGTCTCCCGAGCCCTGCGCCAACAGAGGTGAGAGAGAGATGCAGAGATACTCAGAGAGATGCACACAGACACACAGACTGTTGGGGTAAAATTGCCCCCTGTGTATTGTATATACCCAGTGTATAATACTCTGCATGTTGGGAGAACAGAGTACAAGGATTTTTATATGACCTATATTATGTAGGCATAGTGATTATTTAACCTACTGTAACCATGTAACTCATTGTATTGTATTCTTATTGTAGGATTAGTTTAGACCAGACGCTGCAGATTTGACATTGACATATCTCACTGGAAATGTTGCCGTGGCCGGGGGGCTGAAACTTGTCAGTATTGAAAAAATAACATACTCGCGCATAACTGTGTTTCTGTGAAAGTCTAGAGACTTGAACCCACGGCCGTCCCCTCGTCTCTATCTTGGAAATGTCAAACCACAAACTCCCTATATTTATATTATGTTTTGAGGAACAGCTCAGAGCTGACAACATAAACAATATACATGCTGCTCTTCAGACAAACCAGCAATAAGATAGCGTCCCACGTCATCTAGCGCTAGGCAAACCGTGCAGATATGTCAACCGAAACTGTCGAGTGTGTTAGGGGTTATGATATTGGACACATTCCATGTCTGCCTAGCAACTAGATCTGTATATGATATGTCCTGCCCCGCAACTCTGACTTCTGACATGTATAAAACTGTGTGGTGTTGCAAAAATAAACTGAAGACAAACGATCTGGCATTGTGTTGGTGACTTTTTTGTTCCCGAGCTCGTCTCTTGCAGAGGATCCACCATCCTACACTGACGGCGCTGGGTTATCCTAGTCCAGGGGTTTTCCTAGCCCAGCGAACCTGAAGGGTTTACTTCTGGTGAAGTGGTTGTACCTTAACAATTTGGGGGCTCGTCCGGGATACATTTGGTGAGTAGTCTCTTTTTGCCTTTGTTCTGTACCCTAAGAACTGCTCGCTACTTGTATCCAAAACGTGATGGACTAGAGGGCTGTTCCAGTTAGGCAGTAGACTCTAAATGCCCTAGTTCTGTGACTTAAGAGCTGCTGACTGACTGATGTATATTGGACTAGAAGGCTGTTACAATTAGGTAATAGGTTAGTAAGTAGACTCTATGCAGGCTAAGATGAATATGTCCTTCTCTTTAGCACAAAGCATTGACGCTGCAAAGGAAGGCAGCTCTGTGGGTAGACTAGTTCCTGATGAGCACAAAAATCCAACCTGCAAAGTGAAACCAATTCTTGTGGATCCCAAGCCACATTTGTGCCTCTTTGCGATAAGAGACATTTTCCCTGATGAAGAAATCACTTTTAGCTATGGAGAGATGAATTGGCCCCGGAGAGAAAAGGTATGTGAATGACTGTATTAGTATGAAATACAATACTTTTGCAGTCAACCTGACAAGTGTAGAAATGTCCCCACGTAGCAGGACAAGCGTGTAAAGTCCTGCTATACAAGAATCTACAGACATGCATGTTTAACTTGTGAAAATGAGCCTCATTTTAACTGGGCTGAGGAATGTGTGGCTGCTGTTGCAGACTTGCTGGAGTCAGAGGAGGCCCTTCGGGATCAGGGTTGAGAACCACTGCAGGCTATCATAGAAAAAGCTTAATTTCGAAGGATGTTCTGCAGGGTATGATTAAGTCACTTTGAGTGGCTAACTTACGGATAGTGTCATGTTTGGACAGCAGAACTTGTTAACTTGCAAACCGCAACAAAATGGTCTGAAGCTTTCACTTTGAAACAGTTCAAATACTTATTATGGGGCCAAGCAACACATTTGCTGGAAGCCTTTTGTTATTGTTTAGATTTTATTTTCTATTCCTCCAAAACGCATCTTCTCTGAAAATAATGATGCATAGGATGTGTGACCTGCTGTATAAAGTTGTGTTCAGGTTTGTTCAAGAAAAGTGCATTGTTTATATCGTTTGGCCATGTTGGATTGGTCAGAAATAATTTGTGTGCAGTGTAATATATTTTTGTTAAGTAACAGTGTACAAGCAAACTCTCAGTTGAAAATAATTCCTTCTGAAGTTTTTTATTTTATTATTATTTTATTTTTATGGTTGAGTTTTAAGGAGACACTTCTTAGTAGATTTGTGTTCAGTGCAGAACCTTGTAACTCCAATGTCATAAAAAACAAACAAATGAAAAACAATATAGGCAGTCACAGTAACTTGTCAGCTTAAACTGGCTTGGTCAAGCTGCCTCCCTTCTTGAGCTTAAGTTGCTTGACTGGTATACTGGTTTTTCCAGTTTTTCCTCTTTTTTTTCTGGGAGCAACACAGGTGCTTTTGAGTGTTGCTCTATAGCCTGCGGGGGTGACTTCAGGATCTCTAGGTAGCACACTGTTTTAGGCAGGCTCCTTTTTGTGTTTTTCGAGAGACGCGGAGCGAGAGTGAAGTGGGTTTTTGTTATGGCCTGTTTTTGACTACACTATATCCCTACTTTGACTATAGACTCCTTCTTTGATGCATAGGTCTTTATTTCTGCCTGTGAATCTTTAACTTGAACTTTGTTTTTTATTCTTGGATTTGTCCTGTTTGGTGCTCTTTCATTTTTTTGCAAGGACTTTGTTTTATGGTTTTTTGTTGGAAGGATTTTTCTCTTCCATCTATTGGACTATTCTTGTTCGGATTTCCATCCGGATTCCAGAGGACCATTTACAAGAGACTGTTCCTGGTGCAGGGGTGAGACCAGTCCAATACTGAAGGATTTTATTCACTTTGTGAATCTCTGTTTTTGTTTTTGAAGAGACTTTGTCCTAAGCCACCGTTTACCTCTCTTGTTATGTTTTTTAAATATATTTTATGTTCTTTGTATATTCTCTACAGTGCTTAGTGTATGCTTAATGTGTCTAAAGGTCTGTAGCTTGTACATATGTATATAAATACATTTGTGGTAAGGTACTTGGGGGGGCAATATACTATGGGATATCACCTTATCTGCTTCATTTGGCCTTATTTTCTATAACTCTGGCAATACTCCCTAAGTACCAGGAGATTGTTACAACAACCTTTGGCACTTAGAGATTTGTTTCAACTCAGCCTTCATTATTAATGTGAGCTTCCCTACCAGGAATAAGTAACTCTAAGTATAATAGAATAAAGTAAGACAATCAACTCAATTGTTGTTAAATTAGAGTCCTGCACTGGCACAGACTGGAAGGGCCAATAAAACCTTCTGTATTCGGCTGCTATTAGTTTTAAAGTTTATGGCCATTGTACAGTTGTGCCATGTTATTTCCAATTTCCAAGTGTGTCAGCGAGTCCTCTCTCTCTCTCTCTCTCTCTCTCTCTCTCTGTCTCTCAGCACTCAGTGCCCTGCCCCTGGTGCAGCAGCTGCTGTGTGTGGTCCAGAGCAGCGGGTCTGCGGAGAGAGAGACGGACGACACTGACTTCAGACTGCTGTACCACGGTGAGCGGCTCACGGCGCCACGGCACTCAGCACCTCGGACTGCTGTTAGTACTGTCGTTGTTGTGTTGTGGAGAGTGGTGTCTCACAGCTGCGTGCTGCTCTGTGTGCAGTGGCTAACCTGGCTGTCAGGCTGAAGCCGTCCCACTCTGAGGCCCTGCAGCCTGCGCTCAACTCCCTGTACTGCAGCCTGGCTCTGTCTCCCGAGCCCTGCGCCAACAGAGGTGAGAGAGAGATGCAGAGATACTCAGAGAGATGCACACAGACACACAGACTGTTGGGGTAAAATTGCCCCCTGTGTATTGTATATACCCAGTGTATAATACTCTGCATGTTGGGAGAACAGAGTACAAGGATTTTTATATGACCTATATTATGTAGGCATAGTGATTATTTAACCTACTGTAACCATGTAACTCATTGTATTGTATTCTTATTGTAGGATTAGTTTAGACCAGACGCTGCAGATTTGACATTGACATATCTCACTGGAAATGTTGCCGTGGCCGGGGGGCTGAAACTTGTCAGTATTGAAAAAATAACATACTCGCGCATAACTGTGTTTCTGTGAAAGTCTAGAGACTTGAACCCACGGCCGTCCCCTCGTCTCTATCTTGGAAATGTCAAACCACAAACTCCCTATATTTATATTATGTTTTGAGGAACAGCTCAGAGCTGACAACATAAACAATATACATGCTGCTCTTCAGACAAACCAGCAATAAGATAGCGTCCCACGTCATCTAGCGCTAGGCAAACCGTGCAGATATGTCAACCGAAACTGTCGAGTGTGTTAGGGGTTATGATATTGGACACATTCCATGTCTGCCTAGCAACTAGATCTGTATATGATATGTCCTGCCCCAGAACTCTGACTTCTGACATGTATAAAACTGTGTGGTGTTGCAAAAATAAACTGAAGACAAACGATCTGGCATTGTGTTGGTGACTTTTTTGTTCCCGAGCTCGTCTCCTGCGGAGGATCCACCATCCTGCACTGACGGCGCTGGGTTATCCTAGTCCAGGGGTTTTCCTAGCCCAGCGAACCTGAAGGGTTTACTTCTGGTGAAGTGGTTGTACCTTAACAATTTGGGGGCTCGTCCGGGATACATTTGGTGAGTAGTCTCTTTTTGCCTTTGTTCTGTACCCTAAGAACTGCTCGCTACTTGTATCCAAAACGTGATGGACTAGAGGGCTGTTCCAGTTAGGCAGTAGACTCTAAATGCCCTAGTTCTGTGACTTAAGAGCTGCTGACTGACTGATGTATATTGGACTAGAAGGCTGTTACAATTAGGTAATAGGTTAGTAAGTAGACTCTATGCAGGCTAAGATGAATATGTCCTTCTCTTTAGCACAAAGCATTGACGCTGCAAAGGAAGGCAGCTCTGTGGGTAGACTAGTTCCTGATGAGCACAAAAATCCAACCTGCAAAGTGAAACCAATTCTTGTGGATCCCAAGCCACATTTGTGCCTCTTTGCGATAAGAGACATTTTCCCTGATGAAGAAATCACTTTTAGCTATGGAGAGATGAATTGGCCCCGGAGAGAAAAGGTATGTGAATGACTGTATTAGTATGAAATACAATACTTTTGCAGTCAACCTGACAAGTGTAGAAATGTCCCCACGTAGCAGGACAAGCGTGTAAAGTCCTGCTATACAAGAATCTACAGACATGCATGTTTAACTTGTGAAAATGAGCCTCATTTTAACTGGGCTGAGGAATGTGTGGCTGCTGTTGCAGACTTGCTGGAGTCAGAGGAGGCCCTTCGGGATCAGGGTTGAGAACCACTGCAGGCTATCATAGAAAAAGCTTAATTTCGAAGGATGTTCTGCAGGGTATGATTAAGTCACTTTGAGTGGCTAACTTACGGATAGTGTCATGTTTGGACAGCAGAACTTGTTAACTTGCAAACCGCAACAAAATGGTCTGAAGCTTTCACTTTGAAACAGTTCAAATACTTATTATGGGGCCAAGCAACACATTTGCTGGAAGCCTTTTGTTATTGTTTAGATTTTATTTTCTATTCCTCCAAAACGCATCTTCTCTGAAAATAATGATGCATAGGATGTGTGACCTGCTGTATAAAGTTGTGTTCAGGTTTGTTCAAGAAAAGTGCATTGTTTATATCGTTTGGCCATGTTGGATTGGTCAGAAATAATTTGTGTGCAGTGTAATATATTTTTGTTAAGTAACAGTGTACAAGCAAACTCTCAGTTGAAAATAATTCCTTCTGAAGTTTTTTATTTTATTATTATTTTATTTTTATGGTTGAGTTTTAAGGAGACACTTCTTAGTAGATTTGTGTTCAGTGCAGAACCTTGTAACTCCAATGTCATAAAAAACAAACAAATGAAAAACAATATAGGCAGTCACAGTAACTTGTCAGCTTAAACTGGCTTGGTCAAGCTGCCTCCCTTCTTGAGCTTAAGTTGCTTGACTGGTATACTGGTTTTTCCAGTTTTTCCTCTTTTTTTTCTGGGAGCAACACAGGTGCTTTTGAGTGTTGCTCTATAGCCTGCGGGGGTGACTTCAGGATCTCTAGGTAGCACACTGTTTTAGGCAGGCTCCTTTTTGTGTTTTTCGAGAGACGCGGAGCGAGAGTGAAGTGGGTTTTTGTTATGGCCTGTTTTTGACTACACTATATCCCTACTTTGACTATAGACTCCTTCTTTGATGCATAGGTCTTTATTTCTGCCTGTGAATCTTTAACTTGAACTTTGTTTTTTATTCTTGGATTTGTCCTGTTTGGTGCTCTTTCATTTTTTTGCAAGGACTTTGTTTTATGGTTTTTTGTTGGAAGGATTTTTCTCTTCCATCTATTGGACTATTCTTGTTCGGATTTCCATCCGGATTCCAGAGGACCATTTACAAGAGACTGTTCCTGGTGCAGGGGTGAGACCAGTCCAATACTGAAGGATTTTATTCACTTTGTGAATCTCTGTTTTTGTTTTTGAAGAGACTTTGTCCTAAGCCACCGTTTACCTCTCTTGTTATGTTTTTTAAATATATTTTATGTTCTTTGTATATTCTCTACAGTGCTTAGTGTATGCTTAATGTGTCTAAAGGTCTGTAGCTTGTACATATGTATATAAATACATTTGTGGTAAGGTACTTGGGGGGGCAATATACTATGGGATATCACCTTATCTGCTTCATTTGGCCTTATTTTCTATAACTCTGGCAATACTCCCTAAGTACCAGGAGATTGTTACAACAACCTTTGGCACTTAGAGATTTGTTTCAACTCAGCCTTCATTATTAATGTGAGCTTCCCTACCAGGAATAAGTAACTCTAAGTATAATAGAATAAAGTAAGACAATCAACTCAATTGTTGTTAAATTAGAGTCCTGCACTGGCACAGACTGGAAGGGCCAATAAAACCTTCTGTATTCGGCTGCTATTAGTTTTAAAGTTTATGGCCATTGTACAGTTGTGCCATGTTATTTCCAATTTCCAAGTGTGTCAGCGAGTCCTCTCTCTCTCTCTCAGCGCTCAGTGCCCTGCCCCTGGTGCAGCAGCTGCTGTGTGTGGTCCAGAGCAGCGGGTCTGCGGAGAGAGACGGACGACACTGACTTCAGACTGCTGTACCACGGTGATCGGCTCACGGCGCCACGGCACTCAGCACCTCGGACTGCTGTTAGTACTGTCGTTGTTGTGTTGTGGAGAGTGGTGTCTCACAGCTGCGTGCTGCTCTGTGTGCAGTGGCTAACCTGGCTGTCAGGCTGAAGCCGTCCCACTCTGAGGCCCTGCAGCCTGCGCTCAACTCCCTGTACTGCAGCCTGGCTCTGTCCCCCGAGCCCTGCGCCAACAGAGGTGAGAGAGAGATGCAGAGATACTCAGAGAGATGCACACAGACACACAGACTGTTGGGGTAAAATTGCCCCCTGTGTATTGTATATACCCAGTGTATAATACTCTGCATGTTGGGAGAACAGAGTACAAGGATTTTTATATGACCTATATTATGTAGGCATAGTGATTATTTAACCTACTGTAACCATGTAACTCATTGTATTGTATTCTTATTGTAGGATTAGTTTAGACCAGACGCTGCAGATTTGACATTGACATATCTCACTGGAAATGTTGCCGTGGCCGGGGGGCTGAAACTTGTCAGTATTGAAAAAATAACATACTCGCGCATAACTGTGTTTCTGTGAAAGTCTAGACACTTGAACCCACGGCCGTCCCCTCGTCTCTATCTTGGAAATGTCAAACCACAAACTCCCTATATTTATATTATGTTTTGAGGAACAGCTCAGAGCTGACAACATAAACAATATACATGCTGCTCTTCAGACAAACCAGCAATAAGATAGCGTCCCACATCATCTAGCGCTAGGCAAACCGTGCAGATATGTCAACCGAAACTGTCGAGTGTGTTAGGGGTTATGATATTGGACACATTCCATGTCTGCCTAGCAACTAGATCTGTATATGATATGTCCTGCCCCGCAACTCTGACTTCTGACATGTATAAAACTGTGTGGTGTTGCAAAAATAAACTGAAGACAAACGATCTGGCATTGTGTTGGTGACTTTTTTGTTCCCGAGCTCGTCTCTTGCAGAGGATCCACCATCCTGCACTGACGGCGCTGGGTTATCCTAGTCCAGGGGTTTTCCTAGCCCAGCGAACCTGAAGGGTTTACTTCTGGTGAAGTGGTTGTACCTTAACAATTTGGGGGCTTGTCCGGGATACATTTGGTGAGTAGTCTCTTTTTGCCTTTGTTCTGTACCCTAAGAACTGCTCGCTACTTGTATCCAAAACGTGATGGACTAGAGGGCTGTTCCAGTTAGGCAGTAGACTCTAAATGCCCTAGTTCTGTGACTTAAGAGCTGCTGACTGACTGATGTATATTGGACTAGAAGGCTGTTACAATTAGGTAATAGGTTAGTAAGTAGACTCTATGCAGGCTAAGATGAATATGTCCTTCTCTTTAGCACAAAGCATTGACGCTGCAAAGGAAGGCAGCTCTGTGGGTAGACTAGTTCCTGATGAGCACAAAAATCCAACCTGCAAAGTGAAACCAATTCTTGTGGATCCCAAGCCACATTTGTGCCTCTTTGCGATAAGAGACATTTTCCCTGATGAAGAAATCACTTTTAGCTATGGAGAGATGAATTGGCCCCGGAGAGAAAAGGTATGTGAATGACTGTATTAGTATGAAATACAATACTTTTGCAGTCAACCTGACAAGTGTAGAAATGTCCCCACGTAGCAGGACAAGCGTGTAAAGTCCTGCTATACAAGAATCTACAGACATGCATGTTTAACTTGTGAAAATGAGCCTCATTTTAACTGGGCTGAGGAATGTGTGGCTGCTGTTGCAGACTTGCTGGAGTCAGAGGAGGCCCTTCGGGATCAGGGTTGAGAACCACTGCAGGCTATCATAGAAAAAGCTTAATTTCGAAGGATGTTCTGCAGGGTATGATTAAGTCACTTTGAGTGGCTAACTTACGGATAGTGTCATGTTTGGACAGCAGAACTTGTTAACTTGCAAACCGCAACAAAATGGTCTGAAGCTTTCACTTTGAAACAGTTCAAATACTTATTATGGGGCCAAGCAACACATTTGCTGGAAGCCTTTTGTTATTGTTTAGATTTTATTTTCTATTCCTCCAAAACGCATCTTCTCTGAAAATAATGATGCATAGGATGTGTGACCTGCTGTATAAAGTTGTGTTCAGGTTTGTTCAAGAAAAGTGCATTGTTTATATCGTTTGGCCATGTTGGATTGGTCAGAAATAATTTGTGTGCAGTGTAATATATTTTTGTTAAGTAACAGTGTACAAGCAAACTCTCAGTTGAAAATAATTCCTTCTGAAGTTTTTTATTTTATTATTATTTTATTTTTATGGTTGAGTTTTAAGGAGACACTTCTTAGTAGATTTGTGTTCAGTGCAGAACCTTGTAACTCCAATGTCATAAAAAACAAACAAATGAAAAACAATATAGGCAGTCACAGTAACTTGTCAGCTTAAACTGGCTTGGTCAAGCTGCCTCCCTTCTTGAGCTTAAGTTGCTTGACTGGTATACTGGTTTTTCCAGTTTTTCCTCTTTTTTTTCTGGGAGCAACACAGGTGCTTTTGAGTGTTGCTCTATAGCCTGCGGGGGTGACTTCAGGATCTCTAGGTAGCACACTGTTTTAGGCAGGCTCCTTTTTGTGTTTTTCGAGAGACGCGGAGCGAGAGTGAAGTGGGTTTTTGTTATGGCCTGTTTTTGACTACACTATATCCCTACTTTGACTATAGACTCCTTCTTTGATGCATAGGTCTTTATTTCTGCCTGTGAATCTTTAACTTGAACTTTGTTTTTTATTCTTGGATTTGTCCTGTTTGGTGCTCTTTCATTTTTTTGCAAGGACTTTGTTTTATGGTTTTTTGTTGGAAGGATTTTTCTCTTCCATCTATTGGACTATTCTTGTTCGGATTTCCATCCGGATTCCAGAGGACCATTTACAAGAGACTGTTCCTGGTGCAGGGGTGAGACCAGTCCAATACTGAAGGATTTTATTCACTTTGTGAATCTCTGTTTTTGTTTTTGAAGAGACTTTGTCCTAAGCCACCGTTTACCTCTCTTGTTATGTTTTTTAAATATATTTTATGTTCTTTGTATATTCTCTACAGTGCTTAGTGTATGCTTAATGTGTCTAAAGGTCTGTAGCTTGTACATATGTATATAAATACATTTGTGGTAAGGTACTTGGGGGGGCAATATACTATGGGATATCACCTTATCTGCTTCATTTGGCCTTATTTTCTATAACTCTGGCAATACTCCCTAAGTACCAGGAGATTGTTACAACAACCTTTGGCACTTAGAGATTTGTTTCAACTCAGCCTTCATTATTAATGTGAGCTTCCCTACCAGGAATAAGTAACTCTAAGTATAATAGAATAAAGTAAGACAATCAACTCAATTGTTGTTAAATTAGAGTCCTGCACTGGCACAGACTGGAAGGGCCAATAAAACCTTCTGTATTCGGCTGCTATTAGTTTTAAAGTTTATGGCCATTGTACAGTTGTGCCATGTTATTTCCAATTTCCAAGTGTGTCAGCGAGTCCTCTCTCTCTCTCTCAGCGCTCAGTGCCCTGCCCCTGGTGCAGCAGCTGCTGTGTGTGGTCCAGAGCAGCGGGTCTGCGGAGAGAGACGGACGACACTGACTTCAGACTGCTGTACCACGGTGATCGGCTCACGGCGCCACGGCACTCAGCACCTCGGACTGCTGTTAGTACTGTCGTTGTTGTGTTGTGGAGAGTGGTGTCTCACAGCTGCGTGCTGCTCTGTGTGCAGTGGCTAACCTGGCTGTCAGGCTGAAGCCGTCCCACTCTGAGGCCCTGCAGCCTGCGCTCAACTCCCTGTACTGCAGCCTGGCTCTGTCCCCCGAGCCCTGCGCCAACAGAGGTGAGAGAGAGATGCAGAGATACTCAGAGACATGCACACAGACACACAGACTGTTGGGGTAAAATTGCCCCCTGTGTATTGTATATACCCAGTGTATAATATTCTGCATGTTGGGAGAACAGAGTACAAGGATTTTTATATGACCTATATTATGTAGGCATAGTGATTATTTAACCTACTGTAACCATGTAACTCATTGTATTGTATTCTTATTGTAGGATTAGTTTAGACCAGACGCTGCAGATTTGACATTGACATATCTCACTGGAAATGTTGCCGTGGCTGGGGGGCTGAAACTTGTCAGTATTGAAAAAATAACATACTCGCGCATAACTGTGTTTCTGTGAAAGTCTAGACACTTGAACCCACGGCCGTCCCCTCGTCTCTATCTTGGAAATGTCAAACCACAAACTCCCTATATTTATATTATGTTTTGAGAAACAGCTCAGAGCTGACAACATAAACAATATACATGCTGCTCTTCAGACAAACCAGCAATAAGATAGCGTCCCACGTCATCTAGCGCTAGGCAAACCGTGCAGATATGTCAACCGAAACTGTCGAGTGTGTTAGGGGTTATGATATTGGACACATTCCATGTCTGTCTAGCAACTAGATCTGTATATGATATGTCCTGCCCCAGAACTCTGACTTCTGACATGTATAAAACTGTGTGGTGTTGCAAAAATAAACTGAAGACAAACGATATGGCATTGTGTTGGTGACTTTTTTGTTCCCGAGCTCGTCTCCTGCGGAGGATCCACCATCCTGCACTGACGGCGCTGGGTTATCCTAGTCCAGGGAACCTGAAGGGTTTACTTCTGGTGAAGTGGTTGTACCTTAACACAGACACGTGTCCTTTTGTCATAAGATGAGCTACAATCTCTACCTCTCTCCAGCCGTGTCCATGCTGCTGTGTAACATAGCTCTGATAGTGCTGCTGCTGTCCCCTGTGTATATGTATTGTGTCAGTGAAGGTATAAAGTGGTGTGTGTCAAGGCTTACTAGAAGTGTACTTAAGAAAGATAAGGTGAAGCCAAGGCTCGGGCCAGAAGCTAGTTTGAGGTGTGTTTGTTATTTGCCATGAGCATGTTGGAGACAGTGTGAAAGAGTATGAGTGAAGTGTGTGCTCCCTAATCCATGTATTGAGGCATGAAGTATGAATGGTGCATATAAATAAAGCTGTGTGTCGGCCACAAGAGCGTCCCTCATGAGAATAGGGTGTGTTGTGATTGAGTTTGCTAGTGTTGTTAGCTGTGATGTATTTTTCCAAAAACAGAAGGGTCACTAACAGCCCAGCCTTTTGCAGTGCATGGGCCGGTCCCCTTCCGGGCTGGCTGGCCTTATATGGTATAGAGAGCAAGCTCCTCCACTACTACTCTCCCCAGTAGTGGACAGCGACACGGGCTTCTATTTATGTGACGTAATACCGCTTGTCATTGGAATAAGGGTGGGGTATCGTTTCCCATACTCCTTTGCAACTATTTGCACCAGAGAAGTGCACTTGGGTTCTGGTTCTCTTGCCCCTCACATTCACACGAGGAATCCTAGGAACGAAACATGTCATACCGTCTCTTTCATCTCATGTGTAGACATTGGAAACGTACGTGTTTGCTTCATTGTCCTAGAATCCTTTGCGCCACGGTATGCAAATTTATGGGCCCATGATTGGCTCCCTGACATTACCCACCCCGCGACTGTTGCAGCGCACAACAGTGACCACCAGGGGGAGCCCCATCAAAGCTCCATAATATGTGTGTGTGTGTGTGTGTGTGTGTGTGTGTGTGTGTGTGTGTGTGTGTGTGTGTGTCTGTCTGTCTGTGTGTCTGTGTCTGTCTGAGGCTTTCCTGTTTGACTTTCATACGGTGGTATGTGATCATTGACAAAGATTTCAATCTCTTTAAGTCATTAACGTTAGCATAAAAAGTAATAATGGCGAACTCTGTTTGCAATATTGGTCTGTTGTAAACATTATTAGCTCATTATGACGTTATTTCGAAGCCCCAAACTGATCACACATCAGATGCGCCGCTATTGATCAACACTAAACCCACCAGAGCTGTGTTTTGTACGGCTTTGTAATACAACTCGTAACTGTGAAAGATTGCATAAGTCTGCTAATATATGTGCATACCGATGTATACACCCGTTTACACACTTTGTTGCGTACAGTTTATTTTAGTCGTGTTTTGTAGGCTGCATTTTGCTTGTATAGTCGTGTTTATGTATATGAGCTCGTTTAAAAACAAAAGAAATTCAAACAGTGTTCAATTTCCAATGTAAATGCTGTGTTTCTGCCCTGAAAATGTTGGCTGTGATGCTCATATGAAAAACTATGAAGTTTTATCCAACTCTGTTTCTCATTTTCGTCACACATCGCACATTATGCGGTGATTGTATGCAGTACGAAATGCCGGCGGTAGTGTGCAGTGAGAAAATAGCACTACCTTTTTATTGCGATGACAGCCGTGCCGTCTTTAGTTTGATCACAAGCTGCTGCTCATTGCGCTTCATCAAAGCACTGGCGATCAGTCCTGCAGTCTCTCTTTCCCAGAGCACTTCTCTGGGCTGTTTTTCACTCAGCTCGTCCCGGAGGAAACTGAGTTCATTTCAAATGGAGAATAACCCACTGGTTTAGAGCAATGCGAGCACTGCTTGCTCAAGGCAGACACACTGATCAGTTGGTATGTGCACTTCATGGCTAAACTTGATCGATAATGTCTTACTTCAGGCTAAGATCAATGTGTCCTTCTCTTTAGCACAAAGCATTGACGCTGCAAAGGAAGGCAGCTCTGTGGGTAGACTAGTTCCTGATGAGCACAAAAATCCAACCTGCAAAATGAAACCGATTCTTGTGGATCCGAAGCCACATTTGTGCCTCATTTTCCCTGATGGAGAAATCACTTTTAGCTATGGAGAGATGAATTGGCCCCGGAGAGAAAAGGTATGTGAATGACTGTATTAGTATGAAATACAATACTTTTGCAGTCAACCTGACAAGTGTAGAAATGTCCCCACGCAGCAGGACAAGCGTGTAAAGTCCTGCTATACAAGAATCTACAGACATGCATGTTTAACTTGTGAAAATGAGCCTCATTTTAACTGGGCTGAGGAATGTGTGGCTGCTGTTGCAGACTTGCTGGAGTCAGAGGAGGCCCTTCGGGATCAGGGTTGAAAACCACTGCAGGCTATCATAGAAAAAGCTTAATTTCGAAGGATGTTCTTCAGGGTATGATTAAGTCACTTTCAGTGGCTAACTTACGGATAGTGTCATGTTTGGACAGCAGAACTTGTTAACTTGCAAACCGCAACAAAATGGTCTGAAGCTTTCACTTTGAAACAGTTCAAATACTTATTATGGGGCCAAGCAACACATTTGCTGGAAGCCTTTTGTTATTGTTTAGGTTTTATTTTCTATTCCTCCAAAACGCATCTTCTCTGAAAATAATGATGCATAGGATGTGTGACCTGCTGTATAAAGTTGTGTTCAGGTTTGTTCAAGAAAAGTGCATTGTTTATATCGTTTGGCCATGTTGGATTGGTCAGAAATAATTTGTGTGCAGTGTAATATATTTTTGTTAAGTAACAGTGTACAAGCAAACTCTCAGTTGAAAATAATTCCTTCTGAAGTTTTTTATTTTATTATTATTTTATTTTTATGGTTGAGTTTTAAGGAGACACTTCTTAGTAGATTTGTGTTCAGTGCAGAACCTTGTAACTCCAATGTCATAAAAAACAAACAAATGAAAAACAATATAGGCAGTCACAGTAACTTGTCAGCTTAAACTGGCTTGGTCAAGCTGCCTCCCTTCTTGAGCTTAAGTTGCTTGACTGGTATACTGGTTTTTCCAGTTTTTCCTCTTTTTTTCTGGGAGCAACACAGGTGCTTTTGACTTGCGGGGGTGACTTCAGGATCTCTAGGTAGCACACTGTTTTAGGCAGGCTCCTTTTTGTGTTTTTCGAGAGACGCGGAGCGAGAGTGAAGTGGGTTTTTGTTATGGCCTGTTTTTGACTACACTATATCCCTACTTTGACAATAGACTCCTTCTTTGATGCATAGGTCTTTATTTCTGCCTGTGATTCTTTAACTTGAACTTTGTTTTTTATTCTTGGATTTGTCCTGTTTGGTGCTCTTTCATTTTTTTGCAAGGACTTTGTTTTATGTTTTTTTGTTGGAAGGATTTTTCTCTTCCATCTATTGGACTATTCTTGTTCGGATTTCCATCCGGATTCCAGAGGACCATTTACAAGAGACTGTTCCTGGTGCAGGGGTGAGACCAGTCCAATACTGAAGGATTTTATTCACTTTGTGAATCTCTGTTTTTGTTTTTGAAGAGACTTTGTCCTAAGCCACCGTTTACCTCTCTTGTTATGTTTTTTAAATATATTTTATGTTCTTTGTATATTCTCTACAGTGCTTAGTGTATGCTTCATGTATCTAAAGGTCTGTAGCTTGTACATATGTATATAAATACATTTGTGGTAAGGTACTTGGGGGGGCAATATACTATGGGATATCACCTTATCTGCTTCATTTGGCCTTATTTTCTATAACTCTGGCAATACTCCCTAAGTACCAGGAGATTGTTACAACAACCTTTGGCACTTAGAGATTTGTTTCAACTCAGCCTTCATTATTAATGTGAGCTTCCCTACCAGGAATAAGTAACTCTAAGTATAATAAAATAAAGTAAGACAATCAACTCAATTGTTGTTAAATTAGAGTCCTGCACTGGCACAGACTGGAAGGGCCAATAAAACCTTCTGTATTCGGCTGCTATTAGTTTTAAAGTTTATGGCCATTGTACAGTTGTGCCATGTTATTTCCAATTTCCAAGTGTGTCAGCGAGTCCTCTCTCTCTCTCTCTCTCTCTCTCTCTCTCTCTGTCTCTCAGCACTCAGTGCCCTGCCCCTGGTGCAGCAGCTGCTGTGTGTGGTCCAGAGCAGCGGGTCTGCGGAGAGAGAGACGGACGACACTGACTTCAGACTGCTGTACCACGGTGAGCGGCTCACGGCGCCACGGCACTCAGCACCTCGGACTGCTGTTAGTACTGTCGTTGTTGTGTTGTGGAGAGTGGTGTCTCACAGCTGCGTGCTGCTCTGTGTGCAGTGGCTAACCTGGCTGTCAGGCTGAAGCCGTCCCACTCTGAGGCCCTGCAGCCTGCGCTCAACTCCCTGTACTGCAGCCTGGCTCTGTCCCCCGAGCCCTGCGCCAACAGAGGTGAGAGAGAGATGCAGAGATACTCAGAGACATGCACACAGACACACAGACTGTTGGGGTAAAATTGCCCCCTGTGTATTGTATATACCCAGTGTATAATATTCTGCATGTTGGGAGAACAGAGTACAAGGATTTTTATATGACCTATATTATGTAGGCATAGTGATTATTTAACCTACTGTAACCATGTAACTCATTGTATTGTATTCTTATTGTAGGATTAGTTTAGACCAGACGCTGCAGATTTGACATTGACATATCTCACTGGAAATGTTGCCGTGGCCGGGGGGCTGAAACTTGTCAGTATTGAAAAAATAACATACTCGCGCATAACTGTGTTTCTGTGAAAGTCTAGAGACTTGAACCCACGGCCGTCCCCTCGTCTCTATCTTGGAAATGTCAAACCACAAACTCCCTATATTTATATTATGTTTTGAGGAACAGCTCAGAGCTGACAACATAAACAATATACATGCTGCTCTTCAGACAAACCAGCAATAAGATAGCGTCCCACGTCATCTAGCGCTAGGCAAACCGTGCAGATATGTCAACCGAAACTGTCGAGTGTGTTAGGGGTTATGATATTGGACACATTCCATGTCTGCCTAGCAACTAGATCTGTATATGATATGTCCTGCCCCGCAACTCTGACTTCTGACATGTATAAAACTGTGTGGTGTTGCAAAAATAAACTGAAGACAAACGATCTGGCATTGTGTTGGTGACTTTTTTGTTCCCGAGCTCGTCTCTTGCAGAGGATCCACCATCCTGCACTGACGGCGCTGGGTTATCCTAGTCCAGGGGTTTTCCTAGCCCAGCGAACCTGAAGGGTTTACTTCTGGTGAAGTGGTTGTACCTTAACAATTTGGGGGCTCGTCCGGGATACATTTGGTGAGTAGTCTCTTTTTGCCTTTGTTCTGTACCCTAAGAACTGCTCGCTACTTGTATCCAAAACGTGATGGACTAGAGGGCTGTTCCAGTTAGGCAGTAGACTCTAAATGCCCTAGTTCTGTGACTTAAGAGCTGCTGACTGACTGATGTATATTGGACTAGAAGGCTGTTACAATTAGGTAATAGGTTAGTAAGTAGACTCTATGCAGGCTAAGATGAATATGTCCTTCTCTTTAGCACAAAGCATTGACGCTGCAAAGGAAGGCAGCTCTGTGGGTAGACTAGTTCCTGATGAGCACAAAAATCCAACCTGCAAAGTGAAACCAATTCTTGTGGATCCCAAGCCACATTTGTGCCTCTTTGCGATAAGAGACATTTTCCCTGATGAAGAAATCACTTTTAGCTATGGAGAGATGAATTGGCCCCGGAGAGAAAAGGTATGTGAATGACTGTATTAGTATGAAATACAATACTTTTGCAGTCAACCTGACAAGTGTAGAAATGTCCCCACGTAGCAGGACAAGCGTGTAAAGTCCTGCTATACAAGAATCTACAGACATGCATGTTTAACTTGTGAAAATGAGCCTCATTTTAACTGGGCTGAGGAATGTGTGGCTGCTGTTGCAGACTTGCTGGAGTCAGAGGAGGCCCTTCGGGATCAGGGTTGAGAACCACTGCAGGCTATCATAGAAAAAGCTTAATTTCGAAGGATGTTCTGCAGGGTATGATTAAGTCACTTTGAGTGGCTAACTTACGGATAGTGTCATGTTTGGACAGCAGAACTTGTTAACTTGCAAACCGCAACAAAATGGTCTGAAGCTTTCACTTTGAAACAGTTCAAATACTTATTATGGGGCCAAGCAACACATTTGCTGGAAGCCTTTTGTTATTGTTTAGATTTTATTTTCTATTCCTCCAAAACGCATCTTCTCTGAAAATAATGATGCATAGGATGTGTGACCTGCTGTATAAAGTTGTGTTCAGGTTTGTTCAAGAAAAGTGCATTGTTTATATCGTTTGGCCATGTTGGATTGGTCAGAAATAATTTGTGTGCAGTGTAATATATTTTTGTTAAGTAACAGTGTACAAGCAAACTCTCAGTTGAAAATAATTCCTTCTGAAGTTTTTTATTTTATTATTATTTTATTTTTATGGTTGAGTTTTAAGGAGACACTTCTTAGTAGATTTGTGTTCAGTGCAGAACCTTGTAACTCCAATGTCATAAAAAACAAACAAATGAAAAACAATATAGGCAGTCACAGTAACTTGTCAGCTTAAACTGGCTTGGTCAAGCTGCCTCCCTTCTTGAGCTTAAGTTGCTTGACTGGTATACTGGTTTTTCCAGTTTTTCCTCTTTTTTTTCTGGGAGCAACACAGGTGCTTTTGAGTGTTGCTCTATAGCCTGCGGGGGTGACTTCAGGATCTCTAGGTAGCACACTGTTTTAGGCAGGCTCCTTTTTGTGTTTTTCGAGAGACGCGGAGCGAGAGTGAAGTGGGTTTTTGTTATGGCCTGTTTTTGACTACACTATATCCCTACTTTGACTATAGACTCCTTCTTTGATGCATAGGTCTTTATTTCTGCCTGTGAATCTTTAACTTGAACTTTGTTTTTTATTCTTGGATTTGTCCTGTTTGGTGCTCTTTCATTTTTTTGCAAGGACTTTGTTTTATGGTTTTTTGTTGGAAGGATTTTTCTCTTCCATCTATTGGACTATTCTTGTTCGGATTTCCATCCGGATTCCAGAGGACCATTTACAAGAGACTGTTCCTGGTGCAGGGGTGAGACCAGTCCAATACTGAAGGATTTTATTCACTTTGTGAATCTCTGTTTTTGTTTTTGAAGAGACTTTGTCCTAAGCCACCGTTTACCTCTCTTGTTATGTTTTTTAAATATATTTTATGTTCTTTGTATATTCTCTACAGTGCTTAGTGTATGCTTAATGTGTCTAAAGGTCTGTAGCTTGTACATATGTATATAAATACATTTGTGGTAAGGTACTTGGGGGGGCAATATACTATGGGATATCACCTTATCTGCTTCATTTGGCCTTATTTTCTATAACTCTGGCAATACTCCCTAAGTACCAGGAGATTGTTACAACAACCTTTGGCACTTAGAGATTTGTTTCAACTCAGCCTTCATTATTAATGTGAGCTTCCCTACCAGGAATAAGTAACTCTAAGTATAATAGAATAAAGTAAGACAATCAACTCAATTGTTGTTAAATTAGAGTCCTGCACTGGCACAGACTGGAAGGGCCAATAAAACCTTCTGTATTCGGCTGCTATTAGTTTTAAAGTTTATGGCCATTGTACAGTTGTGCCATGTTATTTCCAATTTCCAAGTGTGTCAGCGAGTCCTCTCTCTCTCTCTCTCTCTCTCTCTCTCTCTCTCTCTCTCAGCGCTCAGTGCCCTGCCCCTGGTGCAGCAGCTGCTGTGTGTGGTCCAGAGCAGCAGCTCTGCGGAGAGAGAGACGGACGACACTGACTTCAGACTGCTGTACCACGGTGATCGGCTCACGGCGCCACGGCACTCAGCATCTCGGACTGCTGTTAGTACTGTCGTTGTTGTGTTGTGGAGAGTGGTGTCTCACAGCTGCGTGCTGCTCTGTGTGCAGTGGCTAACCTGGCTGTCAGGCTGAAGCCGTCCCACTCTGAGGCCCTGCGGCCTGCGCTCAACTCCCTGTACTGCAGCCTGGCTCTGTCCCCCGAGCCCTGCGCCAACAGAGGTGAGAGAGAGATGCAGAGATACTCAGAGAGATGCACACAGACACACAGACTGTTGGGGTAAAATTGCCCCCTGTGTATTGTATATACCCAGTGTATAATACTCTGCATGTTGGGAGAACAGAGTACAAGGATTTTTATATGACCTATATTATGTAGGCATAGTGATTATTTAACCTACTGTAACCATGTAACTCATTGTATTGTATTCTTATTGTAGGATTAGTTTAGACCAGACGCTGCAGATTTGACATTGACATATCTCACTGGAAATGTTGCCGTGGCCGGGGGGCTGAAACTTGTCATTATTGCAAAAATAACATACTCGCGCATAACTGTGTTTCTGTGAAAGTCTAGAGACTTGAACCCACGGCCGTCCCCTCGTCTCTATCTTGGAAATGTCAAACCACAAACTCCCTATATTTATATTATGTTTTGAGGAACAGCTCAGAGCTGACAACATAAACAATATACATGCTGCTCTTCAGACAAACCAGCAATAAGATAGCGTCCCACGTCATCTAGCGCTAGGCAAACCGTGCAGATATGTCAACCGAAACTGTCGAGTGTGTTAGGGGTTATGATATTGGACACATTCCATGTCTGCCTAGCAACTAGATCTGTATATGATATGTCCTGCCCCGCAACTCTGACTTCTGACATGTATAAAACTGTGTGGTGTTGCAAAAATAAACTGAAGACAAACGATCTGGCATTGTGTTGGTGACTTTTTTGTTCCCGAGCTCATCTCCTGCGGAGGATCCACCATCCTGCACTGACGGCGCTGGGTTATCCTAGTCCAGGGGTTTTCCTAGCCCAGCGAACCTGAAGGGTTTACTTCTGGTGAAGTGGTTGTACCTTAACAATTTGGGGGCTCGTCCGGGATACATTTGGTGAGTAGTCTCTTTTTGCCTTTGTTCTGTACCCTAAGAACTGCTCGCTACTTGTATCCAAAACGTGATGGACTAGAGGGCTGTTCCAGTTAGGCAGTAGACTCTAAATGCCCTAGTTCTGTGACTTAAGAGCTGCTGACTGACTGATGTATATTGGACTAGAAGGCTGTTACAATTAGGTAATAGGTTAGTAAGTAGACTCTATGCAGGCTAAGATCAATGTGTCCTTCTCTTTAGCACAAAGCATTGACGCTGTAAAGGAAGGCAGCTCTGTGGGTAGACTAGTTCCTGATGAGCACAAAAATCCAACCTGCAAAATGAAACCGATTCTTGTGGATCCGAAGCCACATTTGTGCCTCTTTGCGATAAGAGACATTTTCCCTGATGAAGAAATCACTTTTAGCTATGGAGAGATGAATTGGCCCCGGAGAGAAAAGGTATGTGAATGACTGTATTAGTATGAAATACAATACTTTTGCAGTCAACCTGACAAGTGTAGAAATGTCCCCACGCAGCAGGACAAGCGTGTAAAGTCCTGCTATACAAGAATCTACAGACATGCATGTTTAACTTGTGAAAATGAGCCTCATTTTAACTGGGCTGAGGAATGTGTGGCTGCTGTTGCAGACTTGCTGGAGTCAGAGGAGGCCCTTCGGAATCAGGGTTGAAAACCACTGCAGGCTATCATAGAAAAAGCTTAATTTCGAAGGATGTTCTGCAGGGTATGATTAAGTCACTTTGAGTGGCTAACTTACGGATAGTGTCATGTTTGGACAGCAGAACTTGTTAACTTGCAAACCGCAACAAAATGGTCTGAAGCTTTCACTTTGAAACAGTTCAAATACTTATTATGGGGCCAAGCAACACATTTGCTGGAAGCCTTTTGTTATTGTTTAGATTTTATTTTCTATTCCTCCAAAACGCATCTTCTCTGAAAATAATGATGCATAGGATGTGTGACCTGCTGTATAAAGTTGTGTTCAGGTTTGTTCAAGAAAAGTGCATTGTTTATATCGTTTGGCCATGTTGGATTGGTCAGAAATAATTTGTGTGCAGTGTAATATATTTTTGTTAAGTAACAGTGTACAAGCAAACTCTCAGTTGAAAATAATTCCTTCTGAAGTTTTTTATTTTATTATTATTTATTTTTATGGTTGAGTTTTAAGGAGACACTTCTTAGTAGATTTGTGTTCAGTGCAGAACCTTGTAAATCCAATGTCATAAAAAACAAACAAATGAAAAACAATATAGGCAGTCACAGTAACTTGTCAGCTTAAACTGGCTTGGTCAAGCTGCCTCCCTTCTTGAGCTTAAGTTGCTTGACTGGTATACTGGTTTTTCCAGTTTTTCCTCTTTTTTTTCTGGGAGCAACACAGGTGCTTTTGAGTGTTGCTCTATAGCCTGCGGGGGTGACTTCAGGATCTCTAGGTAGCATACTGTTTTAGGCAGGCTCCTTTTTGTGTTTTTCAAGAGACGCGGAGCGAGAGTGAAGTGGGTTTTTGTTATGGCCTGTTTTTGACTACACTATATCCCTACTTTGACAATAGACTCCTTCTTTGATGCATAGGTCTTTATTTCTGCCTGTGATTCTTTAACTTGAACTTTGTTTTTTATTCTTGGATTTGTCCTGTTTGGTGCTCTTTCATTTTTTTGCAAGGACTTTGTTTTATGTTTTTTTGTTGGAAGGATTTTTCTCTTCCATCTATTGGACTATTCTTGTTCGGATTTCCATCCGGATTCCAGAGGACCATTTACAAGAGACTGTTCCTGGTGCAGGGGTGAGACCAGTCCAATACTGAAGGATTTTATTCACTTTGTGAATCTCTGTTTTTGTTTTTGAAGAGACTTTGTCCTAAGCCACCGTTTACCTCTCTTGTTATGTTTTTTAAATATATTTTATGTTCTTTGTATATTCTCTACAGTGCTTAGTGTATGCTTAATGTATCTAAAGGTCTGTAGCTTGTACATATGTATATAAATACATTTGTGGTAAGGTACTTGGGGGGGCAATATACTATGGGATATCACCTTATCTGCTTCATTTGGCCTTATTTTCTATAACTCTGGCAATACTCCCTAAGTACCAGGAGATTGTTACAACAACCTTTGGCACTTAGAGATTTGTTTCAACTCAGCCTTCATTATTAATGTGAGCTTCCCTACCAGGAATAAGTAACTCTAAGTATAATAGAATAAAGTAAGACAATCAACTCAATTGTTGTTAAATTAGAGTCCTGCACTGGCACAGACTGGAAGGGCCAATAAAACCTTCTGTATTCGGCTGCTATTAGTTTTAAAGTTTATGGCCATTGTACAGTTGTGCCATGTTATTTCCAATTTCCAAGTGTGTCAGCGAGTCCTCTCTCTCTCTCTCAGCGCTCAGTGCCCTGCCCCTGGTGCAGCAGCTGCTGTGTGTGGTCCAGAGCAGCGGGTCTGCGGAGAGAGACGGACGACACTGACTTCAGACTGCTGTACCACGGTGATCGGCTCACGGCGCCACGGCACTCAGCACCTCGGACTGCTGTTAGTACTGTCGTTGTTGTGTTGTGGAGAGTGGTGTCTCACAGCTGCGTGCTGCTCTGTGTGCAGTGGCTAACCTGGCTGTCAGGCTGAAGCCGTCCCACTCTGAGGCCCTGCAGCCTGCGCTCAACTCCCTGTACTGCAGCCTGGCTCTGTCCCCCGAGCCCTGCGCCAACAGAGGTGAGAGAGAGATGCAGAGATACTCAGAGACATGCACACAGACACACAGACTGTTGGGGTAAAATTGCCCCCTGTGTATTGTATATACCCAGTGTATAATATTCTGCATGTTGGGAGAACAGAGTACAAGGATTTTTATATGACCTATATTATGTAGGCATAGTGATTATTTAACCTACTGTAACCATGTAACTCATTGTATTGTATTCTTATTGTAGGATTAGTTTAGACCAGACGCTGCAGATTTGACATTGACATATCTCACTGGAAATGTTGCCGTGGCTGGGGGGCTGAAACTTGTCAGTATTGAAAAAATAACATACTCGCGCATAACTGTGTTTCTGTGAAAGTCTAGACACTTGAACCCACGGCCGTCCCCTCGTCTCTATCTTGGAAATGTCAAACCACAAACTCCCTATATTTATATTATGTTTTGAGAAACAGCTCAGAGCTGACAACATAAACAATATACATGCTGCTCTTCAGACAAACCAGCAATAAGATAGCGTCCCACGTCATCTAGCGCTAGGCAAACCGTGCAGATATGTCAACCGAAACTGTCGAGTGTGTTAGGGGTTATGATATTGGACACATTCCATGTCTGTCTAGCAACTAGATCTGTATATGATATGTCCTGCCCCAGAACTCTGACTTCTGACATGTATAAAACTGTGTGGTGTTGCAAAAATAAACTGAAGACAAACGATATGGCATTGTGTTGGTGACTTTTTTGTTCCCGAGCTCGTCTCCTGCGGAGGATCCACCATCCTGCACTGACGGCGCTGGGTTATCCTAGTCCAGGGAACCTGAAGGGTTTACTTCTGGTGAAGTGGTTGTACCTTAACACAGACACGTGTCCTTTTGTCATAAGATGAGCTACAATCTCTACCTCTCTCCAGCCGTGTCCATGCTGCTGTGTAACATAGCTCTGATAGTGCTGCTGCTGTCCCCTGTGTATATGTATTGTGTCAGTGAAGGTATAAAGTGGTGTGTGTCAAGGCTTACTAGAAGTGTACTTAAGAAAGATAAGGTGAAGCCAAGGCTCGGGCCAGAAGCTAGTTTGAGGTGTGTTTGTTATTTGCCATGAGCATGTTGGAGACAGTGTGAAAGAGTATGAGTGAAGTGTGTGCTCCCTAATCCATGTATTGAGGCATGAAGTATGAATGGTGCATATAAATAAAGCTGTGTGTCGGCCACAAGAGCGTCCCTCATGAGAATAGGGTGTGTTGTGATTGAGTTTGCTAGTGTTGTTAGCTGTGATGTATTTTTCCAAAAACAGAAAGGTCACTAACAGCCCAGCCTTTTGCAGTGCATGGGCCGGTCCCCTTCCGGGCTGGCTGGCCTTATATGGTATAGAGAGCAAGCTCCTCCACTACTACTCTCCCCAGTAGTGGACAGCGACACGGGCTTCTATTTATGTGACGTAATACCGCTTGTCATTGGAATAGGGGTGGGGTGTCGTTTCCCATACTCCTTTGCAACTATTTGCACCAGAGAAGTGCACTTGGGTTCTGGTTCTCTTGCCCCTCACATTCACACGAGGAATCCTAGGAACGAAACATGTCATACCGTCTCTTTCATCTCATGTGTAGACATTGGAAACGTACGTGTTTGCTTCATTGTCCTAGAATCCTTTGCGCCACGGTATGCAAATTTATGGGCCCATGATTGGCTCCCTGACATTACCCACCCCGCGACTGTTGCAGCGCACAACAGTGACCACCAGGGGGAGCCCCATCAAAGCTCCATAATATGTGTGTGTGTGTGTGTGTGTGTGTGTGTGTGTCTGTCTGTGTGTCTGTGTCTGTCTGAGGCTTTCCTGTTTGACTTTCATACGGTGGTATGTGATCATTGACAAAGATTTCAATCTCTTTAAGTCATTAACGTTAGCATAAAAAGTAATAATGGCGAACTCTGTTTGCAATATTGGTCTGTTGTAAACATTATTAGCTCATTATGACGTTATTTCGAAGCCCCAAACTGATCACACATCAGATGCGCCGCTATTGATCAACACTAAACCCACCAGAGCTGTGTTTTGTACGGCTTTGTAATACAACTCGTAACTGTGAAAGATTGCATAAGTCTGCTAATATATGTGCATACCGATGTATACACCCGTTTACACACTTTGTTGCGTACAGTTTATTTTAGTCGTGTTTTGTAGGCTGCATTTTGCTTGTATAGTCGTGTTTATGTATATGAGCTCGTTTAAAAACAAAAGAAATTCAAACAGTGTTCAATTTCCAATGTAAATGCTGTGTTTCTGCCCTGAAAATGTTGGCTGTGATGCTCATATGAAAAACTATGAAGTTTTATCCAACTCTGTTTCTCATTTTCGTCACACATCGCACATTATGCGGTGATTGTATGCAGTACGAAATGCCGGCGGTAGTGTGCAGTGAGAAAATAGCACTACCTTTTTATTGCGATGACAGCCGTGCCGTCTTTAGTTTGATCACAAGCTGCTGCTCATTGCGCTTCATCAAAGCACTGGCGATCAGTCCTGCAGTCTCTCTTTCCCAGAGCACTTCTCTGGGCTGTTTTTCACTCAGCTCGTCCCGGAGGAAACTGAGTTCATTTCAAATGGAGAATAACCCACTGGTTTAGAGCAATGCGAGCACTGCTTGCTCAAGGCAGACACACTGATCAGTTGGTATGTGCACTTCATGGCTAAACTTGATCGATAATGTCTTACTTCAGGCTAAGATCAATGTGTCCTTCTCTTTAGCACAAAGCATTGACGCTGCAAAGGAAGGCAGCTCTGTGGGTAGACTAGTTCCTGATGAGCACAAAAATCCAACCTGCAAAATGAAACCAATTCTTGTGGATCCGAAGCCACATTTGTGCCTCATTTTCCCTGATGAAGAAATCACTTTTAGCTATGGAGAGATGAATTGGCCCCGGAGAGAAAAGGTATGTGAATGACTGTATTAGTATGAAATACAATACTTTTGCAGTCAACCTGACAAGTGTAGAAATGTCCCCACGCAGCAGGACAAGCGTGTAAAGTCCTGCTATACAAGAATCTACAGACATGCATGTTTAACTTGTGAAAATGAGCCTCATTTTAACTGGGCTGAGGAATGTGTGGCTGCTGTTGCAGACTTGCTGGAGTCAGAGGAGGCCCTTCGGGATCAGGGTTGAAAACCACTGCAGGCTATCATAGAAAAAGCTTAATTTCGAAGGATGTTCTTCAGGGTATGATTAAGTCACTTTCAGTGGCTAATTTACGGATAGTGTCATGTTTGGACAGCAGAACTTGTTAACTTGCAAACCGCAACAAAATGGTCTGAAGCTTTCACTTTGAAACAGTTCAAATACTTATTATGGGGCCAAGCAACACATTTGCTGGAAGCCTTTTGTTATTGTTTAGGTTTTATTTTCTATTCCTCCAAAACGCATCTTCTCTGAAAATAATGATGCATAGGATGTGTGACCTGCTGTATAAAGTTGTGTTCAGGTTTGTTCAAGAAAAGTGCATTGTTTATATCGTTTGGCCATGTTGGATTGGTCAGAAATAATTTGTGTGCAGTGTAATATATTTTTGTTAAGTAACAGTGTACAAGCAAACTCTCAGTTGAAAATAATTCCTTCTGAAGTTTTTTATTTTATTATTATTTTATTTTTATGGTTGAGTTTTAAGGAGACACTTCTTAGTAGATTTGTGTTCAGTGCAGAACCTTGTAACTCCAATGTCATAAAAAACAAACAAATGAAAAACAATATAGGCAGTCACAGTAACTTGTCAGCTTAAACTGGCTTGGTCAAGCTGCCTCCCTTCTTGAGCTTAAGTTGCTTGACTGGTATACTGGTTTTTCCAGTTTTTCCTCTTTTTTTCTGGGAGCAACACAGGTGCTTTTGACTTGCGGGGGTGACTTCAGGATCTCTAGGTAGCACACTGTTTTAGGCAGGCTCCTTTTTGTGTTTTTCGAGAGACGCGGAGCGAGAGTGAAGTGGGTTTTTGTTATGGCCTGTTTTTGACTACACTATATCCCTACTTTGACAATAGACTCCTTCTTTGATGCATAGGTCTTTATTTCTGCCTGTGATTCTTTAACTTGAACTTTGTTTTTTATTCTTGGATTTGTCCTGTTTGGTGCTCTTTCATTTTTTTGCAAGGACTTTGTTTTATGTTTTTTTGTTGGAAGGATTTTTCTCTTCCATCTATTGGACTATTCTTGTTCGGATTTCCATCCGGATTCCAGAGGACCATTTACAAGAGACTGTTCCTGGTGCAGGGGTGAGACCAGTCCAATACTGAAGGATTTTATTCACTTTGTGAATCTCTGTTTTTGTTTTTGAAGAGACTTTGTCCTAAGCCACCGTTTACCTCTCTTGTTATGTTTTTTAAATATATTTTATGTTCTTTGTATATTCTCTACAGTGCTTAGTGTATGCTTCATGTATCTAAAGGTCTGTAGCTTGTACATATGTATATAAATACATTTGTGGTAAGGTACTTGGGGGGGCAATATACTATGGGATATCACCTTATCTGCTTCATTTGGCCTTATTTTCTATAACTCTGGCAATACTCCCTAAGTACCAGGAGATTGTTACAACAACCTTTGGCACTTAGAGATTTGTTTCAACTCAGCCTTCATTATTAATGTGAGCTTCCCTACCAGGAATAAGTAACTCTAAGTATAATAAAATAAAGTAAGACAATCAACTCAATTGTTGTTAAATTAGAGTCCTGCACTGGCACAGACTGGAAGGGCCAATAAAACCTTCTGTATTCGGCTGCTATTAGTTTTAAAGTTTATGGCCATTGTACAGTTGTGCCATGTTATTTCCAATTTCCAAGTGTGTCAGCGAGTCCTCTCTCTCTCTCTCAGCGCTCAGTGCCCTGCCCCTGTTGCAGCAGCTGCTGTGTGTGGTCCAGAGCAGCAGCTCTGCGGAGAGAGAGACGGACGACACTGACTTCAGACTGCTGTACCACGGTGAGCGGCTCACGGCGCCACGGCACTCAGCACCTCGGACTGCTGTTAGTACTGTCGTTGTTGTGTTGTGGAGAGTGGTGTCTCACAGCTGCGTGCTGCTCTGTGTGCAGTGGCTAACCTGGCTGTCAGGCTGAAGCCGTCCCACTCTGAGGCCTTGCGGCCTGCGCTCAACTCCCTGTACTGCAGCCTGGCTCTGTCCCCCGAGCCCTGCGCCAACAGAGGTGAGAGAGAGATGCAGAGATACTCAGAGAGATGCACACAGACACACAGACTGTTGGGGTAAAATTGCCCCCTGTGTATTGTATATACCCAGTGTATAATACTCTGCATGTTGGGAGAACAGAGTACAAGGATTTTTATATGACCTATATTATGTAGGCATAGTGATTATTTAACCTACTGTAACCATGTAACTCATTGTATTGTATTCTTATTGTAGGATTAGTTTAGACCAGACGCTGCAGATTTGACATTGACATATCTCACTGGAAATGTTGCCGTGGCCGGGGGGCTGAAACTTGTCAGTATTGAAAAAATAACATACTCGCGCATAACTGTGTTTCTGTGAAAGTCTAGAGACTTGAACCCACGGCCGTCCCCTCGTCTCTATCTTGGAAATGTCAAACCACAAACTCCCTATATTTATATTATGTTTTGAGGAACAGCTCAGAGCTGACAACATAAACAATATACATGCTGCTCTTCAGACAAACCAGCAATAAGATAGCGTCCCACGTCATCTAGCGCTAGGCAAACCTTGCAGATATGTCAACCGAAACTGTCGAGTGTGTTAGGGGTTATGATATTGGACACATTCCATGTCTGCCTAGCAACTAGATCTGTATATGATATGTCCTGCCCCGCAACTCTGACTTCTGACATGTATAAAACTGTGTGGTGTTGCAAAAATAAACTGAAGACAAACGATCTGGCATTGTGTTGGTGACTTTTTTGTTCCCGAGCTCGTCTCCTGCGGAGGATCCACCATCCTGCACTGACGGCGCTGGGTTATCCTAGTCCAGGGAACCTGAAGGGTTTACTTCTGGTGAAGTGGTTGTACCTTAACACAGACACGTGTCCTTTTGTCATAAGATGAGCTACAATCTCTACCTCTCTCCAGCCGTGTCCATGCTGCTGTGTAACATAGCTCTGATAGTGCTGCTGCTGTCCCCTGTGTATATGTATTGTGTCAGTGAAGGTATAAAGTGGTGTGTGTCAAGGCTTACTAGAAGTGTACTTAAGAAAGATAAGGTGAAGCCAAGGCTCGGGCCAGAAGGTAGTTTGAGGTGTGTTTGTTATTTGCCATGAGCATGTTGGAGACAGTGTGAAAGAGTATGAGTGAAGTGTGTGCTCCCTAATCCATGTATTGAGGCATGAAGTATGAATGGTGCATAGAAATAAAGCTGTGTGTCGGCCACAAGAGCGTCCCTCATGAGAATAGGGTGTGTTGTGATTGAGTTTGCTAGTGTTGTTAGCTGTGATGTATTTTTCCAAAAACAGAAGGGTCACTAACAGCCCAGCCTTTTGCAGTGCATGGGCCGGTCCCCTTCCGGGCTGGCTGGCCTTATATGGTATAGAGAGCAAGCTCCTCCACTACTACTCTCCCCAGTAGTGGACAGCGACACGGGCTTCTATTTATGTGACGTAATACCGCTTGTCATTGGAATAAGGGTGGGGTGTCGTTTCCCATACTCCTCTGCAACTATTTGCACCAGAGAAGTGCACTTGGGTTCTGGGTCTCTTGCCCCTCACATTCACACGAGGAATCCTAGGAACGAAACATGTCATACCGTCTCTTTCATCTCATGTGTAGACATTGGAAACGTACGTGTTTGCTTCATTGTCCTAGAATCCTTTGCGCCACCGTATGCAAATTTATGGGCCCATGATTGGCTCCCTGACATTACCCACCCCGCGACTGTTGCAGCGCACAACAGTGACCACCAGGGGGAGCCCCATCAAAGCTCCATAATATGTGTGTGTGTGTGTCTGTGTCTGTCTGAGGCTTTCCTGTTTGACTTTCATACGGTGGTATGTGATCATTGACAAAGATTTCAATCTCTTTAAGTCATTAACGTTAGCATAAAAAGTAATAATGGCGAACTCTGTTTGCAATATTGGTCTGTTGTAAACATTATTAGCTCATTATGACGTTATTTCGAAGCCCCAAACTGATCACACATCAGATGCGCCGCTATTGATCAACACTAAACCCACCAGAGCTGTGTTTTGTACGGCTTTGTAATACAACTCGTAACTGTGAAAGATTGCATAAGTCTGCTAATATATGTGCATACCGATGTATACACCCGTTTACACACTTTGTTGCGTACAGTTTATTTTAGTCGTGTTTTGTAGGCTGCATTTTGCTTGTATAGTCGTGTTTATGTATATGAGCTCGTTTAAAAACAAAAGAAATTCAAACAGTGTTCAATTTCCAATGTAAATGCTGTGTTTCTGCCCTGAAAATGTTGGCTGTGATGCTCATATGAAAAACTATGAAGTTTTATCCAACTCTGTTTCTCATTTTCGTCACACATCGCACATTATGCGGTGATTGTATGCAGTACGAAATGCCGGCGGTAGTGTGCAGTGAGAAAATAGCACTACCTTTTTATTGCGATGACAGCCGTGCCGTCTTTAGTTTGATCACAAGCTGCTGCTCATTGCGCTTCATCAAAGCACTGGCGATCAGTCCTGCAGTCTCTCTTTCCCAGAGCACTTCTCTGGGCTGTTTTTCACTCAGCTCGTCCCGGAGGAAACTGAGTTCATTTCAAATGGAGAATAACCCACTGGTTTAGAGCAATGCGAGCACTGCTTGCTCAAGGCAGACACACTGATCAGTTGGTATGTGCACTTCATGGCTAAACTTGATCGATAATGTCTTACTTCAGGCTAAGATCAATGTGTCCTTCTCTTTAGCACAAAGCATTGACGCTGCAAAGGAAGGCAGCTCTGTGGGTAGACTAGTTCCTGATGAGCACAAAAATCCAACCTGCAAAATGAAACCAATTCTTGTGGATCCGAAGCCACATTTGTGCCTCATTTTCCCTGATGAAGAAATCACTTTTAGCTATGGAGAGATGAATTGGCCCCGGAGAGAAAAGGTATGTGAATGACTGTATTAGTATGAAATACAATACTTTTGCAGTCAACCTGACAAGTGTAGAAATGTCCCCACGCAGCAGGACAAGCGTGTAAAGTCCTGCTATACAAGAATCTACAGACATGCATGTTTAACTTGTGAAAATGAGCCTCATTTTAACTGGGCTGAGGAATGTGTGGCTGCTGTTGCAGACTTGCTGGAGTCAGAGGAGGCCCTTCGGGATCAGGGTTGAAAACCACTGCAGGCTATCATAGAAAAAGCTTAATTTCGAAGGATGTTCTTCAGGGTATGATTAAGTCACTTTCAGTGGCTAACTTACGGATAGTGTCATGTTTGGACAGCAGAACTTGTTAACTTGCAAACCGCAACAAAATGGTCTGAAGCTTTCACTTTGAAACAGTTCAAATACTTATTATGGGGCCAAGCAACACATTTGCTGGAAGCCTTTTGTTATTGTTTAGGTTTTATTTTCTATTCCTCCAAAACGCATCTTCTCTGAAAATAATGATGCATAGGATGTGTGACCTGCTGTATAAAGTTGTGTTCAGGTTTGTTCAAGAAAAGTGCATTGTTTATATCGTTTGGCCATGTTGGATTGGTCAGAAATAATTTGTGTGCAGTGTAATATATTTTTGTTAAGTAACAGTGTACAAGCAAACTCTCAGTTGAAAATAATTCCTTCTGAAGTTTTTTATTTTATTATTATTTTATTTTTATGGTTGAGTTTTAAGGAGACACTTCTTAGTAGATTTGTGTTCAGTGCAGAACCTTGTAACTCCAATGTCATAAAAAACAAACAAATGAAAAACAATATAGGCAGTCACAGTAACTTGTCAGCTTAAACTGGCTTGGTCAAGCTGCCTCCCTTCTTGAGCTTAAGTTGCTTGACTGGTATACTGGTTTTTCCAGTTTTTCCTCTTTTTTTCTGGGAGCAACACAGGTGCTTTTGACTTGCGGGGGTGACTTCAGGATCTCTAGGTAGCACACTGTTTTAGGCAGGCTCCTTTTTGTGTTTTTCGAGAGACGCGGAGCGAGAGTGAAGTGGGTTTTTGTTATGGCCTGTTTTTGACTACACTATATCCCTACTTTGACAATAGACTCCTTCTTTGATGCATAGGTCTTTATTTCTGCCTGTGATTCTTTAACTTGAACTTTGTTTTTTATTCTTGGATTTGTCCTGTTTGGTGCTCTTTCATTTTTTTGCAAGGACTTTGTTTTATGTTTTTTTGTTGGAAGGATTTTTCTCTTCCATCTATTGGACTATTCTTGTTCGGATTTCCATCCGGATTCCAGAGGACCATTTACAAGAGACTGTTCCTGGTGCAGGGGTGAGACCAGTCCAATACTGAAGGATTTTATTCACTTTGTGAATCTCTGTTTTTGTTTTTGAAGAGACTTTGTCCTAAGCCACCGTTTACCTCTCTTGTTATGTTTTTTAAATATATTTTATGTTCTTTGTATATTCTCTACAGTGCTTAGTGTATGCTTCATGTATCTAAAGGTCTGTAGCTTGTACATATGTATATAAATACATTTGTGGTAAGGTACTTGGGGGGGCAATATACTATGGGATATCACCTTATCTGCTTCATTTGGCCTTATTTTCTATAACTCTGGCAATACTCCCTAAGTACCAGGAGATTGTTACAACAACCTTTGGCACTTAGAGATTTGTTTCAACTCAGCCTTCATTATTAATGTGAGCTTCCCTACCAGGAATAAGTAACTCTAAGTATAATAAAATAAAGTAAGACAATCAACTCAATTGTTGTTAAATTAGAGTCCTGCACTGGCACAGACTGGAAGGGCCAATAAAACCTTCTGTATTCGGCTGCTATTAGTTTTAAAGTTTATGGCCATTGTACAGTTGTGCCATGTTATTTCCAATTTCCAAGTGTGTCAGCGAGTCCTCTCTCTCTCTCTCTCTCTCTCTCTGTCTCTCAGCACTCAGTGCCCTGCCCCTGGTGCAGCAGCTGCTGTGTGTGGTCCAGAGCAGCGGCTCTGCGGAGAGAGAGACGGACGACACTGACTTCAGACTGCTGTACCACGGTGAGCGGCTCACGGCGCCACGGCACTCAGCACCTCGGACTGCTGTTAGTACTGTCGTTGTTGTGTTGTGGAGAGTGGTGTCTCACAGCTGCGTGCTGCTCTGTGTGCAGTGGCTAACCTGGCTGTCAGGCTGAAGCCGTCCCACTCTGAGGCCCTGCAGCCTGCGCTCAACTCCCTGTACTGCAGCCTGGCTCTGTCTCCCGAGCCCTGCGCCAACAGAGGTGAGAGAGAGATGCAGAGATACTCAGAGAGATGCACACAGACACACAGACTGTTGGGGTAAAATTGCCCCCTGTGTATTGTATATACCCAGTGTATAATACTCTGCATGTTGGGAGAACAGAGTACAAGGATTTTTATATGACCTATATTATGTAGGCATAGTGATTATTTAACCTACTGTAACCATGTAACTCATTGTATTGTATTCTTATTGTAGGATTAGTTTAGACCAGACGCTGCAGATTTGACATTGACATATCTCACTGGAAATGTTGCCGTGGCCGGGGGGCTGAAACTTGTCAGTATTGAAAAAATAACATACTCGCGCATAACTGTGTTTCTGTGAAAGTCTAGAGACTTGAACCCACGGCCGTCCCCTCGTCTCTATCTTGGAAATGTCAAACCACAAACTCCCTATATTTATATTATGTTTTGAGGAACAGCTCAGAGCTGACAACATAAACAATATACATGCTGCTCTTCAGACAAACCAGCAATAAGATAGCGTCCCACGTCATCTAGCGCTAGGCAAACCGTGCAGATATGTCAACCGAAACTGTCGAGTGTGTTAGGGGTTATGATATTGGACACATTCCATGTCTGCCTAGCAACTAGATCTGTATATGATATGTCCTGCCCCGCAACTCTGACTTCTGACATGTATAAAACTGTGTGGTGTTGCAAAAATAAACTGAAGACAAACGATCTGGCATTGTGTTGGTGACTTTTTTGTTCCCGAGCTCGTCTCTTGCAGAGGATCCACCATCCTACACTGACGGCGCTGGGTTATCCTAGTCCAGGGGTTTTCCTAGCCCAGCGAACCTGAAGGGTTTACTTCTGGTGAAGTGGTTGTACCTTAACAATTTGGGGGCTCGTCCGGGATACATTTGGTGAGTAGTCTCTTTTTGCCTTTGTTCTGTACCCTAAGAACTGCTCGCTACTTGTATCCAAAACGTGATGGACTAGAGGGCTGTTCCAGTTAGGCAGTAGACTCTAAATGCCCTAGTTCTGTGACTTAAGAGCTGCTGACTGACTGATGTATATTGGACTAGAAGGCTGTTACAATTAGGTAATAGGTTAGTAAGTAGACTCTATGCAGGCTAAGATGAATATGTCCTTCTCTTTAGCACAAAGCATTGACGCTGCAAAGGAAGGCAGCTCTGTGGGTAGACTAGTTCCTGATGAGCACAAAAATCCAACCTGCAAAGTGAAACCAATTCTTGTGGATCCCAAGCCACATTTGTGCCTCTTTGCGATAAGAGACATTTTCCCTGATGAAGAAATCACTTTTAGCTATGGAGAGATGAATTGGCCCCGGAGAGAAAAGGTATGTGAATGACTGTATTAGTATGAAATACAATACTTTTGCAGTCAACCTGACAAGTGTAGAAATGTCCCCACGTAGCAGGACAAGCGTGTAAAGTCCTGCTATACAAGAATCTACAGACATGCATGTTTAACTTGTGAAAATGAGCCTCATTTTAACTGGGCTGAGGAATGTGTGGCTGCTGTTGCAGACTTGCTGGAGTCAGAGGAGGCCCTTCGGGATCAGGGTTGAGAACCACTGCAGGCTATCATAGAAAAAGCTTAATTTCGAAGGATGTTCTGCAGGGTATGATTAAGTCACTTTGAGTGGCTAACTTACGGATAGTGTCATGTTTGGACAGCAGAACTTGTTAACTTGCAAACCGCAACAAAATGGTCTGAAGCTTTCACTTTGAAACAGTTCAAATACTTATTATGGGGCCAAGCAACACATTTGCTGGAAGCCTTTTGTTATTGTTTAGATTTTATTTTCTATTCCTCCAAAACGCATCTTCTCTGAAAATAATGATGCATAGGATGTGTGACCTGCTGTATAAAGTTGTGTTCAGGTTTGTTCAAGAAAAGTGCATTGTTTATATCGTTTGGCCATGTTGGATTGGTCAGAAATAATTTGTGTGCAGTGTAATATATTTTTGTTAAGTAACAGTGTACAAGCAAACTCTCAGTTGAAAATAATTCCTTCTGAAGTTTTTTATTTTATTATTATTTTATTTTTATGGTTGAGTTTTAAGGAGACACTTCTTAGTAGATTTGTGTTCAGTGCAGAACCTTGTAACTCCAATGTCATAAAAAACAAACAAATGAAAAACAATATAGGCAGTCACAGTAACTTGTCAGCTTAAACTGGCTTGGTCAAGCTGCCTCCCTTCTTGAGCTTAAGTTGCTTGACTGGTATACTGGTTTTTCCAGTTTTTCCTCTTTTTTTTCTGGGAGCAACACAGGTGCTTTTGAGTGTTGCTCTATAGCCTGCGGGGGTGACTTCAGGATCTCTAGGTAGCACACTGTTTTAGGCAGGCTCCTTTTTGTGTTTTTCGAGAGACGCGGAGCGAGAGTGAAGTGGGTTTTTGTTATGGCCTGTTTTTGACTACACTATATCCCTACTTTGACTATAGACTCCTTCTTTGATGCATAGGTCTTTATTTCTGCCTGTGAATCTTTAACTTGAACTTTGTTTTTTATTCTTGGATTTGTCCTGTTTGGTGCTCTTTCATTTTTTTGCAAGGACTTTGTTTTATGGTTTTTTGTTGGAAGGATTTTTCTCTTCCATCTATTGGACTATTCTTGTTCGGATTTCCATCCGGATTCCAGAGGACCATTTACAAGAGACTGTTCCTGGTGCAGGGGTGAGACCAGTCCAATACTGAAGGATTTTATTCACTTTGTGAATCTCTGTTTTTGTTTTTGAAGAGACTTTGTCCTAAGCCACCGTTTACCTCTCTTGTTATGTTTTTTAAATATATTTTATGTTCTTTGTATATTCTCTACAGTGCTTAGTGTATGCTTAATGTGTCTAAAGGTCTGTAGCTTGTACATATGTATATAAATACATTTGTGGTAAGGTACTTGGGGGGGCAATATACTATGGGATATCACCTTATCTGCTTCATTTGGCCTTATTTTCTATAACTCTGGCAATACTCCCTAAGTACCAGGAGATTGTTACAACAACCTTTGGCACTTAGAGATTTGTTTCAACTCAGCCTTCATTATTAATGTGAGCTTCCCTACCAGGAATAAGTAACTCTAAGTATAATAGAATAAAGTAAGACAATCAACTCAATTGTTGTTAAATTAGAGTCCTGCACTGGCACAGACTGGAAGGGCCAATAAAACCTTCTGTATTCGGCTGCTATTAGTTTTAAAGTTTATGGCCATTGTACAGTTGTGCCATGTTATTTCCAATTTCCAAGTGTGTCAGCGAGTCCTCTCTCTCTCTCTCAGCGCTCAGTGCCCTGCCCCTGGTGCAGCAGCTGCTGTGTGTGGTCCAGAGCAGCGGGTCTGCGGAGAGAGACGGACGACACTGACTTCAGACTGCTGTACCACGGTGATCGGCTCACGGCGCCACGGCACTCAGCACCTCGGACTGCTGTTAGTACTGTCGTTGTTGTGTTGTGGAGAGTGGTGTCTCACAGCTGCGTGCTGCTCTGTGTGCAGTGGCTAACCTGGCTGTCAGGCTGAAGCCGTCCCACTCTGAGGCCCTGCAGCCTGCGCTCAACTCCCTGTACTGCAGCCTGGCTCTGTCCCCCGAGCCCTGCGCCAACAGAGGTGAGAGAGAGATGCAGAGATACTCAGAGACATGCACACAGACACACAGACTGTTGGGGTAAAATTGCCCCCTGTGTATTGTATATACCCAGTGTATAATATTCTGCATGTTGGGAGAACAGAGTACAAGGATTTTTATATGACCTATATTATGTAGGCATAGTGATTATTTAACCTACTGTAACCATGTAACTCATTGTATTGTATTCTTATTGTAGGATTAGTTTAGACCAGACGCTGCAGATTTGACATTGACATATCTCACTGGAAATGTTGCCGTGGCTGGGGGGCTGAAACTTGTCAGTATTGAAAAAATAACATACTCGCGCATAACTGTGTTTCTGTGAAAGTCTAGACACTTGAACCCACGGCCGTCCCCTCGTCTCTATCTTGGAAATGTCAAACCACAAACTCCCTATATTTATATTATGTTTTGAGAAACAGCTCAGAGCTGACAACATAAACAATATACATGCTGCTCTTCAGACAAACCAGCAATAAGATAGCGTCCCACGTCATCTAGCGCTAGGCAAACCGTGCAGATATGTCAACCGAAACTGTCGAGTGTGTTAGGGGTTATGATATTGGACACATTCCATGTCTGCCTAGCAACTAGATCTGTATATGATATGTCCTGCCCCAGAACTCTGACTTCTGACATGTATAAAACTGTGTGGTGTTGCAAAAATAAACTGAAGACAAACGATATGGCATTGTGTTGGTGACTTTTTTGTTCCCGAGCTCGTCTCCTGCGGAGGATCCACCATCCTGCACTGACGGCGCTGGGTTATCCTAGTCCAGGGAACCTGAAGGGTTTACTTCTGGTGAAGTGGTTGTACCTTAACACAGACACGTGTCCTTTTGTCATAAGATGAGCTACAATCTCTACCTCTCTCCAGCCGTGTCCATGCTGCTGTGTAACATAGCTCTGATAGTGCTGCTGCTGTCCCCTGTGTATATGTATTGTGTCAGTGAAGGTATAAAGTGGTGTGTGTCAAGGCTTACTAGAAGTGTACTTAAGAAAGATAAGGTGAAGCCAAGGCTCGGGCCAGAAGCTAGTTTGAGGTGTGTTTGTTATTTGCCATGAGCATGTTGGAGACAGTGTGAAAGAGTATGAGTGAAGTGTGTGCTCCCTAATCCATGTATTGAGGCATGAAGTATGAATGGTGCATATAAATAAAGCTGTGTGTCGGCCACAAGAGCGTCCCTCATGAGAATAGGGTGTGTTGTGATTGAGTTTGCTAGTGTTGTTAGCTGTGATGTATTTTTCCAAAAACAGAAGGGTCACTAACAGCCCAGCCTTTTGCAGTGCATGGGCCGGTCCCCTTCCGGGCTGGCTGGCCTTATATGGTATAGAGAGCAAGCTCCTCCACTACTACTCTCCCCAGTAGTGGACAGCGACACGGGCTTCTATTTATGTGACGTAATACCGCTTGTCATTGGAATAAGGGTGGGGTATCGTTTCCCATACTCCTTTGCAACTATTTGCACCAGAGAAGTGCACTTGGGTTCTGGTTCTCTTGCCCCTCACATTCACACGAGGAATCCTAGGAACGAAACATGTCATACCGTCTCTTTCATCTCATGTGTAGACATTGGAAACGTACGTGTTTGCTTCATTGTCCTAGAATCCTTTGCGCCACGGTATGCAAATTTATGGGCCCATGATTGGCTCCCTGACATTACCCACCCCGCGACTGTTGCAGCGCACAACAGTGACCACCAGGGGGAGCCCCATCAAAGCTCCATAATATGTGTGTGTGTGTGTGTGTGTGTGTGTGTGTGTGTGTGTGTGTGTGTGTGTGTGTGTCTGTCTGTCTGTGTGTCTGTGTCTGTCTGAGGCTTTCCTGTTTGACTTTCATACGGTGGTATGTGATCATTGACAAAGATTTCAATCTCTTTAAGTCATTAACGTTAGCATAAAAAGTAATAATGGCGAACTCTGTTTGCAATATTGGTCTGTTGTAAACATTATTAGCTCATTATGACGTTATTTCGAAGCCCCAAACTGATCACACATCAGATGCGCCGCTATTGATCAACACTAAACCCACCAGAGCTGTGTTTTGTACGGCTTTGTAATACAACTCGTAACTGTGAAAGATTGCATAAGTCTGCTAATATATGTGCATACCGATGTATACACCCGTTTACACACTTTGTTGCGTACAGTTTATTTTAGTCGTGTTTTGTAGGCTGCATTTTGCTTGTATAGTCGTGTTTATGTATATGAGCTCGTTTAAAAACAAAAGAAATTCAAACAGTGTTCAATTTCCAATGTAAATGCTGTGTTTCTGCCCTGAAAATGTTGGCTGTGATGCTCATATGAAAAACTATGAAGTTTTATCCAACTCTGTTTCTCATTTTCGTCACACATCGCACATTATGCGGTGATTGTATGCAGTACGAAATGCCGGCGGTAGTGTGCAGTGAGAAAATAGCACTACCTTTTTATTGCGATGACAGCCGTGCCGTCTTTAGTTTGATCACAAGCTGCTGCTCATTGCGCTTCATCAAAGCACTGGCGATCAGTCCTGCAGTCTCTCTTTCCCAGAGCACTTCTCTGGGCTGTTTTTCACTCAGCTCGTCCCGGAGGAAACTGAGTTCATTTCAAATGGAGAATAACCCACTGGTTTAGAGCAATGCGAGCACTGCTTGCTCAAGGCAGACACACTGATCAGTTGGTATGTGCACTTCATGGCTAAACTTGATCGATAATGTCTTACTTCAGGCTAAGATCAATGTGTCCTTCTCTTTAGCACAAAGCATTGACGCTGCAAAGGAAGGCAGCTCTGTGGGTAGACTAGTTCCTGATGAGCACAAAAATCCAACCTGCAAAATGAAACCAATTCTTGTGGATCCGAAGCCACATTTGTGCCTCATTTTCCCTGATGAAGAAATCACTTTTAGCTATGGAGAGATGAATTGGCCCCGGAGAGAAAAGGTATGTGAATGACTGTATTAGTATGAAATACAATACTTTTGCAGTCAACCTGACAAGTGTAGAAATGTCCCCACGCAGCAGGACAAGCGTGTAAAGTCCTGCTATACAAGAATCTACAGACATGCATGTTTAACTTGTGAAAATGAGCCTCATTTTAACTGGGCTGAGGAATGTGTGGCTGCTGTTGCAGACTTGCTGGAGTCAGAGGAGGCCCTTCGGGATCAGGGTTGAAAACCACTGCAGGCTATCATAGAAAAAGCTTAATTTCGAAGGATGTTCTTCAGGGTATGATTAAGTCACTTTCAGTGGCTAACTTACGGATAGTGTCATGTTTGGACAGCAGAACTTGTTAACTTGCAAACCGCAACAAAATGGTCTGAAGCTTTCACTTTGAAACAGTTCAAATACTTATTATGGGGCCAAGCAACACATTTGCTGGAAGCCTTTTGTTATTGTTTAGGTTTTATTTTCTATTCCTCCAAAACGCATCTTCTCTGAAAATAATGATGCATAGGATGTGTGACCTGCTGTATAAAGTTGTGTTCAGGTTTGTTCAAGAAAAGTGCATTGTTTATATCGTTTGGCCATGTTGGATTGGTCAGAAATAATTTGTGTGCAGTGTAATATATTTTTGTTAAGTAACAGTGTACAAGCAAACTCTCAGTTGAAAATAATTCCTTCTGAAGTTTTTTATTTTATTATTATTTTATTTTTATGGTTGAGTTTTAAGGAGACACTTCTTAGTAGATTTGTGTTCAGTGCAGAACCTTGTAACTCCAATGTCATAAAAAACAAACAAATGAAAAACAATATAGGCAGTCACAGTAACTTGTCAGCTTAAACTGGCTTGGTCAAGCTGCCTCCCTTCTTGAGCTTAAGTTGCTTGACTGGTATACTGGTTTTTCCAGTTTTTCCTCTTTTTTTCTGGGAGCAACACAGGTGCTTTTGACTTGCGGGGGTGACTTCAGGATCTCTAGGTAGCACACTGTTTTAGGCAGGCTCCTTTTTGTGTTTTTCGAGAGACGCGGAGCGAGAGTGAAGTGGGTTTTTGTTATGGCCTGTTTTTGACTACACTATATCCCTACTTTGACAATAGACTCCTTCTTTGATGCATAGGTCTTTATTTCTGCCTGTGATTCTTTAACTTGAACTTTGTTTTTTATTCTTGGATTTGTCCTGTTTGGTGCTCTTTCATTTTTTTGCAAGGACTTTGTTTTATGTTTTTTTGTTGGAAGGATTTTTCTCTTCCATCTATTGGACTATTCTTGTTCGGATTTCCATCCGGATTCCAGAGGACCATTTACAAGAGACTGTTCCTGGTGCAGGGGTGAGACCAGTCCAATACTGAAGGATTTTATTCACTTTGTGAATCTCTGTTTTTGTTTTTGAAGAGACTTTGTCCTAAGCCACCGTTTACCTCTCTTGTTATGTTTTTTAAATATATTTTATGTTCTTTGTATATTCTCTACAGTGCTTAGTGTATGCTTCATGTATCTAAAGGTCTGTAGCTTGTACATATGTATATAAATACATTTGTGGTAAGGTACTTGGGGGGGCAATATACTATGGGATATCACCTTATCTGCTTCATTTGGCCTTATTTTCTATAACTCTGGCAATACTCCCTAAGTACCAGGAGATTGTTACAACAACCTTTGGCACTTAGAGATTTGTTTCAACTCAGCCTTCATTATTAATGTGAGCTTCCCTACCAGGAATAAGTAACTCTAAGTATAATAAAATAAAGTAAGACAATCAACTCAATTGTTGTTAAATTAGAGTCCTGCACTGGCACAGACTGGAAGGGCCAATAAAACCTTCTGTATTCGGCTGCTATTAGTTTTAAAGTTTATGGCCATTGTACAGTTGTGCCATGTTATTTCCAATTTCCAAGTGTGTCAGCGAGTCCTCTCTCTCTCTCTCTCTCTCTCTCTCTCTCTGTCTCTCAGCACTCAGTGCCCTGCCCCTGGTGCAGCAGCTGCTGTGTGTGGTCCAGAGCAGCGGGTCTGCGGAGAGAGAGACGGACGACACTGACTTCAGACTGCTGTACCACGGTGAGCGGCTCACGGCGCCACGGCACTCAGCACCTCGGACTGCTGTTAGTACTGTCGTTGTTGTGTTGTGGAGAGTGGTGTCTCACAGCTGCGTGCTGCTCTGTGTGCAGTGGCTAACCTGGCTGTCAGGCTGAAGCCGTCCCACTCTGAGGCCCTGCAGCCTGCGCTCAACTCCCTGTACTGCAGCCTGGCTCTGTCTCCCGAGCCCTGCGCCAACAGAGGTGAGAGAGAGATGCAGAGATACTCAGAGAGATGCACACAGACACACAGACTGTTGGGGTAAAATTGCCCCCTGTGTATTGTATATACCCAGTGTATAATACTCTGCATGTTGGGAGAACAGAGTACAAGGATTTTTATATGACCTATATTATGTAGGCATAGTGATTATTTAACCTACTGTAACCATGTAACTCATTGTATTGTATTCTTATTGTAGGATTAGTTTAGACCAGACGCTGCAGATTTGACATTGACATATCTCACTGGAAATGTTGCCGTGGCCGGGGGGCTGAAACTTGTCAGTATTGAAAAAATAACATACTCGCGCATAACTGTGTTTCTGTGAAAGTCTAGAGACTTGAACCCACGGCCGTCCCCTCGTCTCTATCTTGGAAATGTCAAACCACAAACTCCCTATATTTATATTATGTTTTGAGGAACAGCTCAGAGCTGACAACATAAACAATATACATGCTGCTCTTCAGACAAACCAGCAATAAGATAGCGTCCCACGTCATCTAGCGCTAGGCAAACCGTGCAGATATGTCAACCGAAACTGTCGAGTGTGTTAGGGGTTATGATATTGGACACATTCCATGTCTGCCTAGCAACTAGATCTGTATATGATATGTCCTGCCCCGCAACTCTGACTTCTGACATGTATAAAACTGTGTGGTGTTGCAAAAATAAACTGAAGACAAACGATCTGGCATTGTGTTGGTGACTTTTTTGTTCCCGAGCTCGTCTCTTGCAGAGGATCCACCATCCTGCACTGACGGCGCTGGGTTATCCTAGTCCAGGGGTTTTCCTAGCCCAGCGAACCTGAAGGGTTTACTTCTGGTGAAGTGGTTGTACCTTAACAATTTGGGGGCTCGTCCGGGATACATTTGGTGAGTAGTCTCTTTTTGCCTTTGTTCTGTACCCTAAGAACTGCTCGCTACTTGTATCCAAAACGTGATGGACTAGAGGGCTGTTCCAGTTAGGCAGTAGACTCTAAATGCCCTAGTTCTGTGACTTAAGAGCTGCTGACTGACTGATGTATATTGGACTAGAAGGCTGTTACAATTAGGTAATAGGTTAGTAAGTAGACTCTATGCAGGCTAAGATGAATATGTCCTTCTCTTTAGCACAAAGCATTGACGCTGCAAAGGAAGGCAGCTCTGTGGGTAGACTAGTTCCTGATGAGCACAAAAATCCAACCTGCAAAGTGAAACCAATTCTTGTGGATCCCAAGCCACATTTGTGCCTCTTTGCGATAAGAGACATTTTCCCTGATGAAGAAATCACTTTTAGCTATGGAGAGATGAATTGGCCCCGGAGAGAAAAGGTATGTGAATGACTGTATTAGTATGAAATACAATACTTTTGCAGTCAACCTGACAAGTGTAGAAATGTCCCCACGTAGCAGGACAAGCGTGTAAAGTCCTGCTATACAAGAATCTACAGACATGCATGTTTAACTTGTGAAAATGAGCCTCATTTTAACTGGGCTGAGGAATGTGTGGCTGCTGTTGCAGACTTGCTGGAGTCAGAGGAGGCCCTTCGGGATCAGGGTTGAGAACCACTGCAGGCTATCATAGAAAAAGCTTAATTTCGAAGGATGTTCTGCAGGGTATGATTAAGTCACTTTGAGTGGCTAACTTACGGATAGTGTCATGTTTGGACAGCAGAACTTGTTAACTTGCAAACCGCAACAAAATGGTCTGAAGCTTTCACTTTGAAACAGTTCAAATACTTATTATGGGGCCAAGCAACACATTTGCTGGAAGCCTTTTGTTATTGTTTAGATTTTATTTTCTATTCCTCCAAAACGCATCTTCTCTGAAAATAATGATGCATAGGATGTGTGACCTGCTGTATAAAGTTGTGTTCAGGTTTGTTCAAGAAAAGTGCATTGTTTATATCGTTTGGCCATGTTGGATTGGTCAGAAATAATTTGTGTGCAGTGTAATATATTTTTGTTAAGTAACAGTGTACAAGCAAACTCTCAGTTGAAAATAATTCCTTCTGAAGTTTTTTATTTTATTATTATTTTATTTTTATGGTTGAGTTTTAAGGAGACACTTCTTAGTAGATTTGTGTTCAGTGCAGAACCTTGTAACTCCAATGTCATAAAAAACAAACAAATGAAAAACAATATAGGCAGTCACAGTAACTTGTCAGCTTAAACTGGCTTGGTCAAGCTGCCTCCCTTCTTGAGCTTAAGTTGCTTGACTGGTATACTGGTTTTTCCAGTTTTTCCTCTTTTTTTTCTGGGAGCAACACAGGTGCTTTTGAGTGTTGCTCTATAGCCTGCGGGGGTGACTTCAGGATCTCTAGGTAGCACACTGTTTTAGGCAGGCTCCTTTTTGTGTTTTTCGAGAGACGCGGAGCGAGAGTGAAGTGGGTTTTTGTTATGGCCTGTTTTTGACTACACTATATCCCTACTTTGACTATAGACTCCTTCTTTGATGCATAGGTCTTTATTTCTGCCTGTGAATCTTTAACTTGAACTTTGTTTTTTATTCTTGGATTTGTCCTGTTTGGTGCTCTTTCATTTTTTTGCAAGGACTTTGTTTTATGGTTTTTTGTTGGAAGGATTTTTCTCTTCCATCTATTGGACTATTCTTGTTCGGATTTCCATCCGGATTCCAGAGGACCATTTACAAGAGACTGTTCCTGGTGCAGGGGTGAGACCAGTCCAATACTGAAGGATTTTATTCACTTTGTGAATCTCTGTTTTTGTTTTTGAAGAGACTTTGTCCTAAGCCACCGTTTACCTCTCTTGTTATGTTTTTTAAATATATTTTATGTTCTTTGTATATTCTCTACAGTGCTTAGTGTATGCTTAATGTGTCTAAAGGTCTGTAGCTTGTACATATGTATATAAATACATTTGTGGTAAGGTACTTGGGGGGGCAATATACTATGGGATATCACCTTATCTGCTTCATTTGGCCTTATTTTCTATAACTCTGGCAATACTCCCTAAGTACCAGGAGATTGTTACAACAACCTTTGGCACTTAGAGATTTGTTTCAACTCAGCCTTCATTATTAATGTGAGCTTCCCTACCAGGAATAAGTAACTCTAAGTATAATAGAATAAAGTAAGACAATCAACTCAATTGTTGTTAAATTAGAGTCCTGCACTGGCACAGACTGGAAGGGCCAATAAAACCTTCTGTATTCGGCTGCTATTAGTTTTAAAGTTTATGGCCATTGTACAGTTGTGCCATGTTATTTCCAATTTCCAAGTGTGTCAGCGAGTCCTCTCTCTCTCTCTCAGCGCTCAGTGCCCTGCCCCTGGTGCAGCAGCTGCTGTGTGTGGTCCAGAGCAGCGGGTCTGCGGAGAGAGACGGACGACACTGACTTCAGACTGCTGTACCACGGTGATCGGCTCACGGCGCCACGGCACTCAGCACCTCGGACTGCTGTTAGTACTGTCGTTGTTGTGTTGTGGAGAGTGGTGTCTCACAGCTGCGTGCTGCTCTGTGTGCAGTGGCTAACCTGGCTGTCAGGCTGAAGCCGTCCCACTCTGAGGCCCTGCAGCCTGCGCTCAACTCCCTGTACTGCAGCCTGGCTCTGTCCCCCGAGCCCTGCGCCAACAGAGGTGAGAGAGAGATGCAGAGATACTCAGAGACATGCACACAGACACACAGACTGTTGGGGTAAAATTGCCCCCTGTGTATTGTATATACCCAGTGTATAATATTCTGCATGTTGGGAGAACAGAGTACAAGGATTTTTATATGACCTATATTATGTAGGCATAGTGATTATTTAACCTACTGTAACCATGTAACTCATTGTATTGTATTCTTATTGTAGGATTAGTTTAGACCAGACGCTGCAGATTTGACATTGACATATCTCACTGGAAATGTTGCCGTGGCTGGGGGGCTGAAACTTGTCAGTATTGAAAAAATAACATACTCGCGCATAACTGTGTTTCTGTGAAAGTCTAGACACTTGAACCCACGGCCGTCCCCTCGTCTCTATCTTGGAAATGTCAAACCACAAACTCCCTATATTTATATTATGTTTTGAGAAACAGCTCAGAGCTGACAACATAAACAATATACATGCTGCTCTTCAGACAAACCAGCAATAAGATAGCGTCCCACGTCATCTAGCGCTAGGCAAACCGTGCAGATATGTCAACCGAAACTGTCGAGTGTGTTAGGGGTTATGATATTGGACACATTCCATGTCTGTCTAGCAACTAGATCTGTATATGATATGTCCTGCCCCAGAACTCTGACTTCTGACATGTATAAAACTGTGTGGTGTTGCAAAAATAAACTGAAGACAAACGATATGGCATTGTGTTGGTGACTTTTTTGTTCCCGAGCTCGTCTCCTGCGGAGGATCCACCATCCTGCACTGACGGCGCTGGGTTATCCTAGTCCAGGGAACCTGAAGGGTTTACTTCTGGTGAAGTGGTTGTACCTTAACACAGACACGTGTCCTTTTGTCATAAGATGAGCTACAATCTCTACCTCTCTCCAGCCGTGTCCATGCTGCTGTGTAACATAGCTCTGATAGTGCTGCTGCTGTCCCCTGTGTATATGTATTGTGTCAGTGAAGGTATAAAGTGGTGTGTGTCAAGGCTTACTAGAAGTGTACTTAAGAAAGATAAGGTGAAGCCAAGGCTCGGGCCAGAAGCTAGTTTGAGGTGTGTTTGTTATTTGCCATGAGCATGTTGGAGACAGTGTGAAAGAGTATGAGTGAAGTGTGTGCTCCCTAATCCATGTATTGAGGCATGAAGTATGAATGGTGCATATAAATAAAGCTGTGTGTCGGCCACAAGAGCGTCCCTCATGAGAATAGGGTGTGTTGTGATTGAGTTTGCTAGTGTTGTTAGCTGTGATGTATTTTTCCAAAAACAGAAGGGTCACTAACAGCCCAGCCTTTTGCAGTGCATGGGCCGGTCCCCTTCCGGGCTGGCTGGCCTTATATGGTATAGAGAGCAAGCTCCTCCACTACTACTCTCCCCAGTAGTGGACAGCGACACGGGCTTCTATTTATGTGACGTAATACCGCTTGTCATTGGAATAAGGGTGGGGTATCGTTTCCCATACTCCTTTGCAACTATTTGCACCAGAGAAGTGCACTTGGGTTCTGGTTCTCTTGCCCCTCACATTCACACGAGGAATCCTAGGAACGAAACATGTCATACCGTCTCTTTCATCTCATGTGTAGACATTGGAAACGTACGTGTTTGCTTCATTGTCCTAGAATCCTTTGCGCCACGGTATGCAAATTTATGGGCCCATGATTGGCTCCCTGACATTACCCACCCCGCGACTGTTGCAGCGCACAACAGTGACCACCAGGGGGAGCCCCATCAAAGCTCCATAATATGTGTGTGTGTGTGTGTGTGTGTGTGTGTGTCTGTCTGTCTGTGTGTCTGTGTCTGTCTGAGGCTTTCCTGTTTGACTTTCATACGGTGGTATGTGATCATTGACAAAGATTTCAATCTCTTTAAGTCATTAACGTTAGCATAAAAAGTAATAATGGCGAACTCTGTTTGCAATATTGGTCTGTTGTAAACATTATTAGCTCATTATGACGTTATTTCGAAGCCCCAAACTGATCACACATCAGATGCGCCGCTATTGATCAACACTAAACCCACCAGAGCTGTGTTTTGTACGGCTTTGTAATACAACTCGTAACTGTGAAAGATTGCATAAGTCTGCTAATATATGTGCATACCGATGTATACACCCGTTTACACACTTTGTTGCGTACAGTTTATTTTAGTCGTGTTTTGTAGGCTGCATTTTGCTTGTATAGTCGTGTTTATGTATATGAGCTCGTTTAAAAACAAAAGAAATTCAAACAGTGTTCAATTTCCAATGTAAATGCTGTGTTTCTGCCCTGAAAATGTTGGCTGTGATGCTCATATGAAAAACTATGAAGTTTTATCCAACTCTGTTTCTCATTTTCGTCACACATCGCACATTATGCGGTGATTGTATGCAGTACGAAATGCCGGCGGTAGTGTGCAGTGAGAAAATAGCACTACCTTTTTATTGCGATGACAGCCGTGCCGTCTTTAGTTTGATCACAAGCTGCTGCTCATTGCGCTTCATCAAAGCACTGGCGATCAGTCCTGCAGTCTCTCTTTCCCAGAGCACTTCTCTGGGCTGTTTTTCACTCAGCTCGTCCCGGAGGAAACTGAGTTCATTTCAAATGGAGAATAACCCACTGGTTTAGAGCAATGCGAGCACTGCTTGCTCAAGGCAGACACACTGATCAGTTGGTATGTGCACTTCATGGCTAAACTTGATCGATAATGTCTTACTTCAGGCTAAGATCAATGTGTCCTTCTCTTTAGCACAAAGCATTGACGCTGCAAAGGAAGGCAGCTCTGTGGGTAGACTAGTTCCTGATGAGCACAAAAATCCAACCTGCAAAATGAAACCGATTCTTGTGGATCCGAAGCCACATTTGTGCCTCATTTTCCCTGATGGAGAAATCACTTTTAGCTATGGAGAGATGAATTGGCCCCGGAGAGAAAAGGTATGTGAATGACTGTATTAGTATGAAATACAATACTTTTGCAGTCAACCTGACAAGTGTAGAAATGTCCCCACGCAGCAGGACAAGCGTGTAAAGTCCTGCTATACAAGAATCTACAGACATGCATGTTTAACTTGTGAAAATGAGCCTCATTTTAACTGGGCTGAGGAATGTGTGGCTGCTGTTGCAGACTTGCTGGAGTCAGAGGAGGCCCTTCGGGATCAGGGTTGAAAACCACTGCAGGCTATCATAGAAAAAGCTTAATTTCGAAGGATGTTCTTCAGGGTATGATTAAGTCACTTTCAGTGGCTAACTTACGGATAGTGTCATGTTTGGACAGCAGAACTTGTTAACTTGCAAACCGCAACAAAATGGTCTGAAGCTTTCACTTTGAAACAGTTCAAATACTTATTATGGGGCCAAGCAACACATTTGCTGGAAGCCTTTTGTTATTGTTTAGGTTTTATTTTCTATTCCTCCAAAACGCATCTTCTCTGAAAATAATGATGCATAGGATGTGTGACCTGCTGTATAAAGTTGTGTTCAGGTTTGTTCAAGAAAAGTGCATTGTTTATATCGTTTGGCCATGTTGGATTGGTCAGAAATAATTTGTGTGCAGTGTAATATATTTTTGTTAAGTAACAGTGTACAAGCAAACTCTCAGTTGAAAATAATTCCTTCTGAAGTTTTTTATTTTATTATTATTTTATTTTTATGGTTGAGTTTTAAGGAGACACTTCTTAGTAGATTTGTGTTCAGTGCAGAACCTTGTAACTCCAATGTCATAAAAAACAAACAAATGAAAAACAATATAGGCAGTCACAGTAACTTGTCAGCTTAAACTGGCTTGGTCAAGCTGCCTCCCTTCTTGAGCTTAAGTTGCTTGACTGGTATACTGGTTTTTCCAGTTTTTCCTCTTTTTTTCTGGGAGCAACACAGGTGCTTTTGACTTGCGGGGGTGACTTCAGGATCTCTAGGTAGCACACTGTTTTAGGCAGGCTCCTTTTTGTGTTTTTCGAGAGACGCGGAGCGAGAGTGAAGTGGGTTTTTGTTATGGCCTGTTTTTGACTACACTATATCCCTACTTTGACAATAGACTCCTTCTTTGATGCATAGGTCTTTATTTCTGCCTGTGATTCTTTAACTTGAACTTTGTTTTTTATTCTTGGATTTGTCCTGTTTGGTGCTCTTTCATTTTTTTGCAAGGACTTTGTTTTATGTTTTTTTGTTGGAAGGATTTTTCTCTTCCATCTATTGGACTATTCTTGTTCGGATTTCCATCCGGATTCCAGAGGACCATTTACAAGAGACTGTTCCTGGTGCAGGGGTGAGACCAGTCCAATACTGAAGGATTTTATTCACTTTGTGAATCTCTGTTTTTGTTTTTGAAGAGACTTTGTCCTAAGCCACCGTTTACCTCTCTTGTTATGTTTTTTAAATATATTTTATGTTCTTTGTATATTCTCTACAGTGCTTAGTGTATGCTTAATGTGTCTAAAGGTCTGTAGCTTGTACATATGTATATAAATACATTTGTGGTAAGGTACTTGGGGGGGCAATATACTATGGGATATCACCTTATCTGCTTCATTTGGCCTTATTTTCTATAACTCTGGCAATACTCCCTAAGTACCAGGAGATTGTTACAACAACCTTTGGCACTTAGAGATTTGTTTCAACTCAGCCTTCATTATTAATGTGAGCTTCCCTACCAGGAATAAGTAACTCTAAGTATAATAGAATAAAGTAAGACAATCAACTCAATTGTTGTTAAATTAGAGTCCTGCACTGGCACAGACTGGAAGGGCCAATAAAACCTTCTGTATTCGGCTGCTATTAGTTTTAAAGTTTATGGCCATTGTACAGTTGTGCCATGTTATTTCCAATTTCCAAGTGTGTCAGCGAGTCCTCTCTCTCTCTCTCTCTCTCTCTCTCTCTCTCTCTCTCTCTCTCTCTCTCTCTCTCTCTCTCAGCGCTCAGTGCCCTGCCCCTGGTGCAGCAGCTGCTGTGTGTGGTCCAGAGCAGCAGCTCTGCGGAGAGAGAGACGGACGACACTGACTTCAGACTGCTGTACCACGGTGATCGGCTCACGGCGCCACGGCACTCAGCATCTCGGACTGCTGTTAGTACTGTCGTTGTTGTGTTGTGGAGAGTGGTGTCTCACAGCTGCGTGCTGCTCTGTGTGCAGTGGCTAACCTGGCTGTCAGGCTGAAGCCGTCCCACTCTGAGGCCCTGCGGCCTGCGCTCAACTCCCTGTACTGCAGCCTGGCTCTGTCCCCCGAGCCCTGCGCCAACAGAGGTGAGAGAGAGATGCAGAGATACTCAGAGAGATGCACACAGACACACAGACTGTTGGGGTAAAATTGCCCCCTGTGTATTGTATATACCCAGTGTATAATACTCTGCATGTTGGGAGAACAGAGTACAAGGATTTTTATATGACCTATATTATGTAGGCATAGTGATTATTTAACCTACTGTAACCATGTAACTCATTGTATTGTATTCTTATTGTAGGATTAGTTTAGACCAGACGCTGCAGATTTGACATTGACATATCTCACTGGAAATGTTGCCGTGGCCGGGGGGCTGAAACTTGTCATTATTGCAAAAATAACATACTCGCGCATAACTGTGTTTCTGTGAAAGTCTAGAGACTTGAACCCACGGCCGTCCCCTCGTCTCTATCTTGGAAATGTCAAACCACAAACTCCCTATATTTATATTATGTTTTGAGGAACAGCTCAGAGCTGACAACATAAACAATATACATGCTGCTCTTCAGACAAACCAGCAATAAGATAGCGTCCCACGTCATCTAGCGCTAGGCAAACCGTGCAGATATGTCAACCGAAACTGTCGAGTGTGTTAGGGGTTATGATATTGGACACATTCCATGTCTGCCTAGCAACTAGATCTGTATATGATATGTCCTGCCCCGCAACTCTGACTTCTGACATGTATAAAACTGTGTGGTGTTGCAAAAATAAACTGAAGACAAACGATCTGGCATTGTGTTGGTGACTTTTTTGTTCCCGAGCTCGTCTCCTGCGGAGGATCCACCATCCTGCACTGACGGCGCTGGGTTATCCTAGTCCAGGGGTTTTCCTAGCCCAGCGAACCTGAAGGGTTTACTTCTGGTGAAGTGGTTGTACCTTAACAATTTGGGGGCTCGTCCGGGATACATTTGGTGAGTAGTCTCTTTTTGCCTTTGTTCTGTACCCTAAGAACTGCTCGCTACTTGTATCCAAAACGTGATGGACTAGAGGGCTGTTCCAGTTAGGCAGTAGACTCTAAATGCCCTAGTTCTGTGACTTAAGAGCTGCTGACTGACTGATGTATATTGGACTAGAAGGCTGTTACAATTAGGTAATAGGTTAGTAAGTAGACTCTATGCAGGCTAAGATGAATATGTCCTTCTCTTTAGCACAAAGCATTGACGCTGCAAAGGAAGGCAGCTCTGTGGGTAGACTAGTTCCTGATGAGCACAAAAATCCAACCTGCAAAATGAAACCGATTCTTGTGGATCCGAAGCCACATTTGTGCCTCTTTGCGATAAGAGACATTTTCCCTGATGAAGAAATCACTTTTAGCTATGGAGAGATGAATTGGCCCCGGAGAGAAAAGGTATGTGAATGACTGTATTAGTATGAAATACAATACTTTTGCAGTCAACCTGACAAGTGTAGAAATGTCCCCACGCAGCAGGACAAGCGTGTAAAGTCCTGCTATACAAGAATCTACAGACATGCATGTTTAACTTGTGAAAATGAGCCTCATTTTAACTGGGCTGAGGAATGTGTGGCTGCTGTTGCAGACTTGCTGGAGTCAGAGGAGGCCCTTCGGAATCAGGGTTGAAAACCACTGCAGGCTATCATAGAAAAAGCTTAATTTCGAAGGATGTTCTGCAGGGTATGATTAAGTCACTTTGAGTGGCTAACTTACGGATAGTGTCATGTTTGGACAGCAGAACTTGTTAACTTGCAAACCGCAACAAAATGGTCTGAAGCTTTCACTTTGAAACAGTTCAAATACTTATTATGGGGCCAAGCAACACATTTGCTGGAAGCCTTTTGTTATTGTTTAGATTTTATTTTCTATTCCTCCAAAACGCATCTTCTCTGAAAATAATGATGCATAGGATGTGTGACCTGCTGTATAAAGTTGTGTTCAGGTTTGTTCAAGAAAAGTGCATTGTTTATATCGTTTGGCCATGTTGGATTGGTCAGAAATAATTTGTGTGCAGTGTAATATATTTTTGTTAAGTAACAGTGTACAAGCAAACTCTCAGTTGAAAATAATTCCTTCTGAAGTTTTTTATTTTATTATTATTTATTTTTATGGTTGAGTTTTAAGGAGACACTTCTTAGTAGATTTGTGTTCAGTGCAGAACCTTGTAAATCCAATGTCATAAAAAACAAACAAATGAAAAACAATATAGGCAGTCACAGTAACTTGTCAGCTTAAACTGGCTTGGTCAAGCTGCCTCCCTTCTTGAGCTTAAGTTGCTTGACTGGTATACTGGTTTTTCCAGTTTTTCCTCTTTTTTTTCTGGGAGCAACACAGGTGCTTTTGAGTGTTGCTCTATAGCCTGCGGGGGTGACTTCAGGATCTCTAGGTAGCATACTGTTTTAGGCAGGCTCCTTTTTGTGTTTTTCAAGAGACGCGGAGCGAGAGTGAAGTGGGTTTTTGTTATGGCCTGTTTTTGACTACACTATATCCCTACTTTGACAATAGACTCCTTCTTTGATGCATAGGTCTTTATTTCTGCCTGTGATTCTTTAACTTGAACTTTGTTTTTTATTCTTGGATTTGTCCTGTTTGGTGCTCTTTCATTTTTTTGCAAGGACTTTGTTTTATGTTTTTTTGTTGGAAGGATTTTTCTCTTCCATCTATTGGACTATTCTTGTTCGGATTTCCATCCGGATTCCAGAGGACCATTTACAAGAGACTGTTCCTGGTGCAGGGGTGAGACCAGTCCAATACTGAAGGATTTTATTCACTTTGTGAATCTCTGTTTTTGTTTTTGAAGAGACTTTGTCCTAAGCCATCGTTTACCTCTCTTGTTATGTTTTTTAAATATATTTTATGTTCTTTGTATATTCTCTACAGTGCTTAGTGTATGCTTAATGTATCTAAAGGTCTGTAGCTTGTACATATGTATATAAATACATTTGTGGTAAGGTACTTGGGGGGGCAATATACTATGGGATATCACCTTATCTGCTTCATTTGGCCTTATTTTCTATAACTCTGGCAATACTCCCTAAGTACCAGGAGATTGTTACAACAACCTTTGGCACTTAGAGATTTGTTTCAACTCAGCCTTCATTATTAATGTGAGCTTCCCTACCAGGAATAAGTAACTCTAAGTATAATAGAATAAAGTAAGACAATCAACTCAATTGTTGTTAAATTAGAGTCCTGCACTGGCACAGACTGGAAGGGCCAATAAAACCTTCTGTATTCGGCTGCTATTAGTTTTAAAGTTTATGGCCATTGTACAGTTGTGCCATGTTATTTCCAATTTCCAAGTGTGTCAGCGAGTCCTCTCTCTCTCTCTCAGCGCTCAGTGCCCTGCCCCTGGTGCAGCAGCTGCTGTGTGTGGTCCAGAGCAGCGGGTCTGCGGAGAGAGACGGACGACACTGACTTCAGACTGCTGTACCACGGTGATCGGCTCACGGCGCCACGGCACTCAGCACCTCGGACTGCTGTTAGTACTGTCGTTGTTGTGTTGTGGAGAGTGGTGTCTCACAGCTGCGTGCTGCTCTGTGTGCAGTGGCTAACCTGGCTGTCAGGCTGAAGCCGTCCCACTCTGAGGCCCTGCAGCCTGCGCTCAACTCCCTGTACTGCAGCCTGGCTCTGTCCCCCGAGCCCTGCGCCAACAGAGGTGAGAGAGAGATGCAGAGATACTCAGAGACATGCACACAGACACACAGACTGTTGGGGTAAAATTGCCCCCTGTGTATTGTATATACCCAGTGTATAATATTCTGCATGTTGGGAGAACAGAGTACAAGGATTTTTATATGACCTATATTATGTAGGCATAGTGATTATTTAACCTACTGTAACCATGTAACTCATTGTATTGTATTCTTATTGTAGGATTAGTTTAGACCAGACGCTGCAGATTTGACATTGACATATCTCACTGGAAATGTTGCCGTGGCTGGGGGGCTGAAACTTGTCAGTATTGAAAAAATAACATACTCGCGCATAACTGTGTTTCTGTGAAAGTCTAGACACTTGAACCCACGGCCGTCCCCTCGTCTCTATCTTGGAAATGTCAAACCACAAACTCCCTATATTTATATTATGTTTTGAGAAACAGCTCAGAGCTGACAACATAAACAATATACATGCTGCTCTTCAGACAAACCAGCAATAAGATAGCGTCCCACGTCATCTAGCGCTAGGCAAACCGTGCAGATATGTCAACCGAAACTGTCGAGTGTGTTAGGGGTTATGATATTGGACACATTCCATGTCTGTCTAGCAACTAGATCTGTATATGATATGTCCTGCCCCAGAACTCTGACTTCTGACATGTATAAAACTGTGTGGTGTTGCAAAAATAAACTGAAGACAAACGATATGGCATTGTGTTGGTGACTTTTTTGTTCCCGAGCTCGTCTCCTGCGGAGGATCCACCATCCTGCACTGACGGCGCTGGGTTATCCTAGTCCAGGGAACCTGAAGGGTTTACTTCTGGTGAAGTGGTTGTACCTTAACACAGACACGTGTCCTTTTGTCATAAGATGAGCTACAATCTCTACCTCTCTCCAGCCGTGTCCATGCTGCTGTGTAACATAGCTCTGATAGTGCTGCTGCTGTCCCCTGTGTATATGTATTGTGTCAGTGAAGGTATAAAGTGGTGTGTGTCAAGGCTTACTAGAAGTGTACTTAAGAAAGATAAGGTGAAGCCAAGGCTCGGGCCAGAAGCTAGTTTGAGGTGTGTTTGTTATTTGCCATGAGCATGTTGGAGACAGTGTGAAAGAGTATGAGTGAAGTGTGTGCTCCCTAATCCATGTATTGAGGCATGAAGTATGAATGGTGCATAGAAATAAAGCTGTGTGTCGGCCACAAGAGCGTCCCTCATGAGAATAGGGTGTGTTGTGATTGAGTTTGCTAGTGTTGTTAGCTGTGATGTATTTTTCCAAAAACAGAAGGGTCACTAACAGCCCAGCCTTTTGCAGTGCATGGGCCGGTCCCCTTCCGGGCTGGCTGGCCTTATATGGTATAGAGAGCAAGCTCCTCCACTACTACTCTCCCCAGTAGTGGACAGCGACACGGGCTTCTATTTATGTGACGTAATACCGCTTGTCATTGGAATAGGGGTGGGGTGTCGTTTCCCATACTCCTTTGCAACTATTTGCACCAGAGAAGTGCACTTGGGTTCTGGTTCTCTTGCCCCTCACATTCACACGAGGAATCCTAGGAACGAAACATGTCATACCGTCTCTTTCATCTCATGTGTAGACATTGGAAACGTACGTGTTTGCTTCATTGTCCTAGAATCCTTTGCGCCACGGTATGCAAATTTATGGGCCCATGATTGGCTCCCTGACATTACCCACCCCGCGACTGTTGCAGCGCACAACAGTGACCACCAGGGGGAGCCCCATCAAAGCTCCATAATATGTGTGTGTGTGTGTGTGTGTGTGTGTGTGTGTGTGTGTGTGTGTGTGTGTCTGTCTGTCTGTGTGTCTGTGTCTGTCTGAGGCTTTCCTGTTTGACTTTCATACGGTGGTATGTGATCATTGACAAAGATTTCAATCTCTTTAAGTCATTAACGTTAGCATAAAAAGTAATAATGGCGAACTCTGTTTGCAATATTGGTCTGTTGTAAACATTATTAGCTCATTATGACGTTATTTCGAAGCCCCAAACTGATCACACATCAGATGCGCCGCTATTGATCAACACTAAACCCACCAGAGCTGTGTTTTGTACGGCTTTGTAATACAACTCGTAACTGTGAAAGATTGCATAAGTCTGCTAATATATGTGCATACCGATGTATACACCCGTTTACACACTTTGTTGCGTACAGTTTATTTTAGTCGTGTTTTGTAGGCTGCATTTTGCTTGTATAGTCGTGTTTATGTATATGAGCTCGTTTAAAAACAAAAGAAATTCAAACAGTGTTCAATTTCCAATGTAAATGCTGTGTTTCTGCCCTGAAAATGTTGGCTGTGATGCTCATATGAAAAACTATGAAGTTTTATCCAACTCTGTTTCTCATTTTCGTCACACATCGCACATTATGCGGTGATTGTATGCAGTACGAAATGCCGGCGGTAGTGTGCAGTGAGAAAATAGCACTACCTTTTTATTGCGATGACAGCCGTGCCGTCTTTAGTTTGATCACAAGCTGCTGCTCATTGCGCTTCATCAAAGCACTGGCGATCAGTCCTGCAGTCTCTCTTTCCCAGAGCACTTCTCTGGGCTGTTTTTCACTCAGCTCGTCCCGGAGGAAACTGAGTTCATTTCAAATGGAGAATAACCCACTGGTTTAGAGCAATGCGAGCACTGCTTGCTCAAGGCAGACACACTGATCAGTTGGTATGTGCACTTCATGGCTAAACTTGATCGATAATGTCTTACTTCAGGCTAAGATCAATGTGTCCTTCTCTTTAGCACAAAGCATTGACGCTGCAAAGGAAGGCAGCTCTGTGGGTAGACTAGTTCCTGATGAGCACAAAAATCCAACCTGCAAAATGAAACCAATTCTTGTGGATCCGAAGCCACATTTGTGCCTCATTTTCCCTGATGAAGAAATCACTTTTAGCTATGGAGAGATGAATTGGCCCCGGAGAGAAAAGGTATGTGAATGACTGTATTAGTATGAAATACAATACTTTTGCAGTCAACCTGACAAGTGTAGAAATGTCCCCACGCAGCAGGACAAGCGTGTAAAGTCCTGCTATACAAGAATCTACAGACATGCATGTTTAACTTGTGAAAATGAGCCTCATTTTAACTGGGCTGAGGAATGTGTGGCTGCTGTTGCAGACTTGCTGGAGTCAGAGGAGGCCCTTCGGGATCAGGGTTGAAAACCACTGCAGGCTATCATAGAAAAAGCTTAATTTCGAAGGATGTTCTTCAGGGTATGATTAAGTCACTTTCAGTGGCTAATTTACGGATAGTGTCATGTTTGGACAGCAGAACTTGTTAACTTGCAAACCGCAACAAAATGGTCTGAAGCTTTCACTTTGAAACAGTTCAAATACTTATTATGGGGCCAAGCAACACATTTGCTGGAAGCCTTTTGTTATTGTTTAGGTTTTATTTTCTATTCCTCCAAAACGCATCTTCTCTGAAAATAATGATGCATAGGATGTGTGACCTGCTGTATAAAGTTGTGTTCAGGTTTGTTCAAGAAAAGTGCATTGTTTATATCGTTTGGCCATGTTGGATTGGTCAGAAATAATTTGTGTGCAGTGTAATATATTTTTGTTAAGTAACAGTGTACAAGCAAACTCTCAGTTGAAAATAATTCCTTCTGAAGTTTTTTATTTTATTATTATTTTATTTTTATGGTTGAGTTTTAAGGAGACACTTCTTAGTAGATTTGTGTTCAGTGCAGAACCTTGTAACTCCAATGTCATAAAAAACAAACAAATGAAAAACAATATAGGCAGTCACAGTAACTTGTCAGCTTAAACTGGCTTGGTCAAGCTGCCTCCCTTCTTGAGCTTAAGTTGCTTGACTGGTATACTGGTTTTTCCAGTTTTTCCTCTTTTTTTCTGGGAGCAACACAGGTGCTTTTGACTTGCGGGGGTGACTTCAGGATCTCTAGGTAGCACACTGTTTTAGGCAGGCTCCTTTTTGTGTTTTTCGAGAGACGCGGAGCGAGAGTGAAGTGGGTTTTTGTTATGGCCTGTTTTTGACTACACTATATCCCTACTTTGACAATAGACTCCTTCTTTGATGCATAGGTCTTTATTTCTGCCTGTGATTCTTTAACTTGAACTTTGTTTTTTATTCTTGGATTTGTCCTGTTTGGTGCTCTTTCATTTTTTTGCAAGGACTTTGTTTTATGTTTTTTTGTTGGAAGGATTTTTCTCTTCCATCTATTGGACTATTCTTGTTCGGATTTCCATCCGGATTCCAGAGGACCATTTACAAGAGACTGTTCCTGGTGCAGGGGTGAGACCAGTCCAATACTGAAGGATTTTATTCACTTTGTGAATCTCTGTTTTTGTTTTTGAAGAGACTTTGTCCTAAGCCACCGTTTACCTCTCTTGTTATGTTTTTTAAATATATTTTATGTTCTTTGTATATTCTCTACAGTGCTTAGTGTATGCTTCATGTATCTAAAGGTCTGTAGCTTGTACATATGTATATAAATACATTTGTGGTAAGGTACTTGGGGGGGCAATATACTATGGGATATCACCTTATCTGCTTCATTTGGCCTTATTTTCTATAACTCTGGCAATACTCCCTAAGTACCAGGAGATTGTTACAACAACCTTTGGCACTTAGAGATTTGTTTCAACTCAGCCTTCATTATTAATGTGAGCTTCCCTACCAGGAATAAGTAACTCTAAGTATAATAAAATAAAGTAAGACAATCAACTCAATTGTTGTTAAATTAGAGTCCTGCACTGGCACAGACTGGAAGGGCCAATAAAACCTTCTGTATTCGGCTGCTATTAGTTTTAAAGTTTATGGCCATTGTACAGTTGTGCCATGTTATTTCCAATTTCCAAGTGTGTCAGCGAGTCCTCTCTCTCTCTCTCAGCGCTCAGTGCCCTGCCCCTGTTGCAGCAGCTGCTGTGTGTGGTCCAGAGCAGCAGCTCTGCGGAGAGAGAGACGGACGACACTGACTTCAGACTGCTGTACCACGGTGAGCGGCTCACGGCGCCACGGCACTCAGCACCTCGGACTGCTGTTAGTACTGTCGTTGTTGTGTTGTGGAGAGTGGTGTCTCACAGCTGCGTGCTGCTCTGTGTGCAGTGGCTAACCTGGCTGTCAGGCTGAAGCCGTCCCACTCTGAGGCCTTGCGGCCTGCGCTCAACTCCCTGTACTGCAGCCTGGCTCTGTCCCCCGAGCCCTGCGCCAACAGAGGTGAGAGAGAGATGCAGAGATACTCAGAGAGATGCACACAGACACACAGACTGTTGGGGTAAAATTGCCCCCTGTGTATTGTATATACCCAGTGTATAATACTCTGCATGTTGGGAGAACAGAGTACAAGGATTTTTATATGACCTATATTATGTAGGCATAGTGATTATTTAACCTACTGTAACCATGTAACTCATTGTATTGTATTCTTATTGTAGGATTAGTTTAGACCAGACGCTGCAGATTTGACATTGACATATCTCACTGGAAATGTTGCCGTGGCCGGGGGGCTGAAACTTGTCAGTATTGAAAAAATAACATACTCGCGCATAACTGTGTTTCTGTGAAAGTCTAGAGACTTGAACCCACGGCCGTCCCCTCGTCTCTATCTTGGAAATGTCAAACCACAAACTCCCTATATTTATATTATGTTTTGAGGAACAGCTCAGAGCTGACAACATAAACAATATACATGCTGCTCTTCAGACAAACCAGCAATAAGATAGCGTCCCACGTCATCTAGCGCTAGGCAAACCTTGCAGATATGTCAACCGAAACTGTCGAGTGTGTTAGGGGTTATGATATTGGACACATTCCATGTCTGCCTAGCAACTAGATCTGTATATGATATGTCCTGCCCCGCAACTCTGACTTCTGACATATATAAAACTGTGTGGTGTTGCAAAAATAAACTGAAGACAAACGATCTGGCATTGTGTTGGTGACTTTTTTGTTCCCGAGCTCGTCTCCTGCGGAGGATCCACCATCCTGCACTGACGGCGCTGGGTTATCCTAGTCCAGGGAACCTGAAGGGTTTACTTCTGGTGAAGTGGTTGTACCTTAACACAGACACGTGTCCTTTTGTCATAAGATGAGCTACAATCTCTACCTCTCTCCAGCCGTGTCCATGCTGCTGTGTAACATAGCTCTGATAGTGCTGCTGCTGTCCCCTGTGTATATGTATTGTGTCAGTGAAGGTATAAAGTGGTGTGTGTCAAGGCTTACTAGAAGTGTACTTAAGAAAGATAAGGTGAAGCCAAGGCTCGGGCCAGAAGGTAGTTTGAGGTGTGTTTGTTATTTGCCATGAGCATGTTGGAGACAGTGTGAAAGAGTATGAGTGAAGTGTGTGCTCCCTAATCCATGTATTGAGGCATGAAGTATGAATGGTGCATAGAAATAAAGCTGTGTGTCGGCCACAAGAGCGTCCCTCATGAGAATAGGGTGTGTTGTGATTGAGTTTGCTAGTGTTGTTAGCTGTGATGTATTTTTCCAAAAACAGAAGGGTCACTAACAGCCCAGCCTTTTGCAGTGCATGGGCCGGTCCCCTTCCGGGCTGGCTGGCCTTATATGGTATAGAGAGCAAGCTCCTCCACTACTACTCTCCCCAGTAGTGGACAGCGACACGGGCTTCTATTTATGTGACGTAATACCGCTTGTCATTGGAATAAGGGTGGGGTGTCGTTTCCCATACTCCTCTGCAACTATTTGCACCAGAGAAGTGCACTTGGGTTCTGGGTCTCTTGCCCCTCACATTCACACGAGGAATCCTAGGAACGAAACATGTCATACCGTCTCTTTCATCTCATGTGTAGACATTGGAAACGTACGTGTTTGCTTCATTGTCCTAGAATCCTTTGCGCCACCGTATGCAAATTTATGGGCCCATGATTGGCTCCCTGACATTACCCACCCCGCGACTGTTGCAGCGCACAACAGTGACCACCAGGGGGAGCCCCATCAAAGCTCCATAATATGTGTGTGTGTGTGTCTGTGTCTGTCTGAGGCTTTCCTGTTTGACTTTCATACGGTGGTATGTGATCATTGACAAAGATTTCAATCTCTTTAAGTCATTAACGTTAGCATAAAAAGTAATAATGGCGAACTCTGTTTGCAATATTGGTCTGTTGTAAACATTATTAGCTCATTATGACGTTATTTCGAAGCCCCAAACTCATCACACATCAGATGCGCCGCTATTGATCAACACTAAACCCACCAGAGCTGTGTTTTGTACGGCTTTGTAATACAACTCGTAATTGTGAAAGATTGCATAAGTCTGCTAATATATGTGCATACCGATGTATACACCCGTTTACACACTTTGTTGCGTACAGTTTATTTTAGTCGTGTTTTGTAGGCTGCATTTTGCTTGTATAGTCGTGTTTATGTATATGAGCTCGTTTAAAAACAAAAGAAATTCAAACAGTGTTCAATTTCCAATGTAAATGCTGTGTTTCTGCCCTGAACATGTTGGGTGTGATGCTCATATGAAAAACTATGAAGTTTTATCCAACTCTGTTTCTCATTTTCGTCACACATCGCACATTATGCGGTGATTGTATGCAGTACGAAATGCCGGCGGTAGTGTGCAGTGAGAAAATAGCACTACCTTTTTATTGCGATGACAGCCGTGCCGTCTTTAGTTTGATCACAAGCTGCTGCTCATTGCGCTTCATCAAAGCACTGGCGATCAGTCCTGCAGTCTCTCTTTCCCAGAGCACTTCTCTGGGCTGTTTTTCACTCAGCTCGTCCCGGAGGAAACTGAGTTCATTTCAAATGGAGAATAACCCACTGGTTTAGAGCAATGCGAGCACTGCTTGCTCAAGGCAGACACACTGATCAGTTGGTATGTGCACTTCATGGCTAAACTTGATCGATAATGTCTTACTTCAGGCTAAGATCAATGTGTCCTTCTCTTTAGCACAAAGCATTGACGCTGCAAAGGAAGGCAGCTCTGTGGGTAGACTAGTTCCTGATGAGCACAAAAATCCAACCTGCAAAATGAAACCAATTCTTGTGGATCCGAAGCCACATTTGTGCCTCATTTTCCCTGATGAAGAAATCACTTTTAGCTATGGAGAGATGAATTGGCCCCGGAGAGAAAAGGTATGTGAATGACTGTATTAGTATGAAATACAATACTTTTGCAGTCAACCTGACAAGTGTAGAAATGTCCCCACGCAGCAGGACAAGCGTGTAAAGTCCTGCTATACAAGAATCTACAGACATGCATGTTTAACTTGTGAAAATGAGCCTCATTTTAACTGGGCTGAGGAATGTGTGGCTGCTGTTGCAGACTTGCTGGAGTCAGAGGAGGCCCTTCGGGATCAGGGTTGAAAACCACTGCAGGCTATCATAGAAAAAGCTTAATTTCGAAGGATGTTCTTCAGGGTATGATTAAGTCACTTTCAGTGGCTAACTTACGGATAGTGTCATGTTTGGACAGCAGAACTTGTTAACTTGCAAACCGCAACAAAATGGTCTGAAGCTTTCACTTTGAAACAGTTCAAATACTTATTATGGGGCCAAGCAACACATTTGCTGGAAGCCTTTTGTTATTGTTTAGGTTTTATTTTCTATTCCTCCAAAACGCATCTTCTCTGAAAATAATGATGCATAGGATGTGTGACCTGCTGTATAAAGTTGTGTTCAGGTTTGTTCAAGAAAAGTGCATTGTTTATATCGTTTGGCCATGTTGGATTGGTCAGAAATAATTTGTGTGCAGTGTAATATATTTTTGTTAAGTAACAGTGTACAAGCAAACTCTCAGTTGAAAATAATTCCTTCTGAAGTTTTTTATTTTATTATTATTTTATTTTTATGGTTGAGTTTTAAGGAGACACTTCTTAGTAGATTTGTGTTCAGTGCAGAACCTTGTAACTCCAATGTCATAAAAAACAAACAAATGAAAAACAATATAGGCAGTCACAGTAACTTGTCAGCTTAAACTGGCTTGGTCAAGCTGCCTCCCTTCTTGAGCTTAAGTTGCTTGACTGGTATACTGGTTTTTCCAGTTTTTCCTCTTTTTTTTCTGGGAGCAACACAGGTGCTTTTGAGTGTTGCTCTATAGCCTGCGGGGGTGACTTCAGGATCTCTAGGTAGCATACTGTTTTAGGCAGGCTCCTTTTTGTGTTTTTCAAGAGACGCGGAGCGAGAGTGAAGTGGGTTTTTGTTATGGCCTGTTTTTGACTACACTATATCCCTACTTTGACAATAGACTCCTTCTTTGATGCATAGGTCTTTATTTCTGCCTGTGATTCTTTAACTTGAACTTTGTTTTTTATTCTTGGATTTGTCCTGTTTGGTGCTCTTTCATTTTTTTGCAAGGACTTTGTTTTATGTTTTTTTGTTGGAAGGATTTTTCTCTTCCATCTATTGGACTATTCTTGTTCGGATTTCCATCCGGATTCCAGAGGACCATTTACAAGAGACTGTTCCTGGTGCAGGGGTGAGACCAGTCCAATACTGAAGGATTTTATTCACTTTGTGAATCTCTGTTTTTGTTTTTGAAGAGACTTTGTCCTAAGCCACCGTTTACCTCTCTTGTTATGTTTTTTAAATATATTTTATGTTCTTTGTATATTCTCTACAGTGCTTAGTGTATGCTTAATGTATCTAAAGGTCTGTAGCTTGTACATATGTATATAAATACATTTGTGGTAAGGTACTTGGGGGGGCAATATACTATGGGATATCACCTTATCTGCTTCATTTGGCCTTATTTTCTATAACTCTGGCAATACTCCCTAAGTACCAGGAGATTGTTACAACAACCTTTGGCACTTAGAGATTTGTTTCAACTCAGCCTTCATTATTAATGTGAGCTTCCCTACCAGGAATAAGTAACTCTAAGTATAATAGAATAAAGTAAGACAATCAACTCAATTGTTGTTAAATTAGAGTCCTGCACTGGCACAGACTGGAAGGGCCAATAAAACCTTCTGTATTCGGCTGCTATTAGTTTTAAAGTTTATGGCCATTGTACAGTTGTGCCATGTTATTTCCAATTTCCAAGTGTGTCAGCGAGTCCTCTCTCTCTCTCTCAGCGCTCAGTGCCCTGCCCCTGTTGCAGCAGCTGCTGTGTGTGGTCCAGAGCAGCAGCTCTGCGGAGAGAGAGACGGACGACACTGACTTCAGACTGCTGTACCACGGTGAGCGGCTCACGGCGCCACGGCACTCAGCACCTCGGACTGCTGTTAGTACTGTCGTTGTTGTGTTGTGGAGAGTGGTGTCTCACAGCTGCGTGCTGCTCTGTGTGCAGTGGCTAACCTGGCTGTCAGGCTGAAGCCGTCCCACTCTGAGGCCCTGCGGCCTGCGCTCAACTCCCTGTACTGCAGCCTGGCTCTGTCCCCCGAGCCCTGCGCCAACAGAGGTGAGAGAGAGATGCAGAGATACTCAGAGAGATGCACACAGACACACAGACTGTTGGGGTAAAATTGCCCCCTGTGTATTGTATATACCCAGTGTATAATACTCTGCATGTTGGGAGAACAGAGTACAAGGATTTTTATATGACCTATATTATGTAGGCATAGTGATTATTTAACCTACTGTAACCATGTAACTCATTGTATTGTATTCTTATTGTAGGATTAGTTTAGACCAGACGCTGCAGATTTGACATTGACATATCTCACTGGAAATGTTGCCGTGGCCGGGGGGCTGAAACTTGTCATTATTGCAAAAATAACATACTCGCGCATAACTGTGTTTCTGTGAAAGTCTAGAGACTTGAACCCACGGCCGTCCCCTCGTCTCTATCTTGGAAATGTCAAACCACAAACTCCCTATATTTATATTATGTTTTGAGGAACAGCTCAGAGCTGACAACATAAACAATATACATGCTGCTCTTCAGACAAACCAGCAATAAGATAGCGTCCCACGTCATCTAGCGCTAGGCAAACCGTGCAGATATGTCAACCGAAACTGTCGAGTGTGTTAGGGGTTATGATATTGGACACATTCCATGTCTGCCTAGCAACTAGATCTGTATATGATATGTCCTGCCCCGCAACTCTGACTTCTGACATGTATAAAACTGTGTGGTGTTGCAAAAATAAACTGAAGACAAACGATCTGGCATTGTGTTGGTGACTTTTTTGTTCCCGAGCTCGTCTCCTGCGGAGGATCCACCATCCTGCACTGACGGCGCTGGGTTATCCTAGTCCAGGGAACCTGAAGGGTTTACTTCTGGTGAAGTGGTTGTACCTTAACACAGACACGTGTCCTTTTGTCATAAGATGAGCTACAATCTCTACCTCTCTCCAGCCGTGTCCATGCTGCTGTGTAACATAGCTCTGATAGTGCTGCTGCTGTCCCCTGTGTATATGTATTGTGTCAGTGAAGGTATAAAGTGGTGTGTGTCAAGGCTTACTAGAAGTGTACTTAAGAAAGATAAGGTGAAGCCAAGGCTCGGGCCAGAAGCTAGTTTGAGGTGTGTTTGTTATTTGCCATGAGCATGTTGGAGACAGTGTGAAAGAGTATGAGTGAAGTGTGTGCTCCCTAATCCATGTATTGAGGCATGAAGTATGAATGGTGCATATAAATAAAGCTGTGTGTCGGCCACAAGAGCGTCCCTCATGAGAATAGGGTGTGTTGTGATTGAGTTTGCTAGTGTTGTTAGCTGTGATGTATTTTTCCAAAAACAGAAGGGTCACTAACAGCCCAGCCTTTTGCAGTGCATGGGCCGGTCCCCTTCCGGGCTGGCTGGCCTTATATGGTATAGAGAGCAAGCTCCTCCACTACTACTCTCCCCAGTAGTGGACAGCGACACGGGCTTCTATTTATGTGACGTAATACCGCTTGTCATTGGAATAGGGGTGGGGTGTCGTTTCCCATACTCCTTTGCAACTATTTGCACCAGAGAAGTGCACTTGGGTTCTGGTTCTCTTGCCCCTCACATTCACACGAGGAATCCTAGGAACGAAACATGTCATACCGTCTCTTTCATCTCATGTGTAGACATTGGAAACGTACGTGTTTGCTTCATTGTCCTAGAATCCTTTGCGCCACGGTATGCAAATTTATGGGCCCATGATTGGCTCCCTGACATTACCCACCCCGCGACTGTTGCAGCGCACAACAGTGACCACCAGGGGGAGCCCCATCAAAGCTCCATAATATGTGTGTGTGTGTGTGTGTGTGTGTGTGTGTGTGTGTGTGTGTGTGTGTCTGTCTGTGTGTCTGTGTCTGTCTGAGGCTTTCCTGTTTGACTTTCATACGGTGGTATGTGATCATTGACAAAGATTTCAATCTCTTTAAGTCATTAACGTTAGCATAAAAAGTAATAATGGCGAACTCTGTTTGCAATATTGGTCTGTTGTAAACATTATTAGCTCATTATGACGTTATTTCGAAGCCCCAAACTGATCACACATCAGATGCGCCGCTATTGATCAACACTAAACCCACCAGAGCTGTGTTTTGTACGGCTTTGTAATACAACTCGTAACTGTGAAAGATTGCATAAGTCTGCTAATATATGTGCATACCGATGTATACACCCGTTTACACACTTTGTTGCGTACAGTTTATTTTAGTCGTGTTTTGTAGGCTGCATTTTGCTTGTATAGTCGTGTTTATGTATATGAGCTCGTTTAAAAACAAAAGAAATTCAAACAGTGTTCAATTTCCAATGTAAATGCTGTGTTTCTGCCCTGAAAATGTTGGCTGTGATGCTCATATGAAAAACTATGAAGTTTTATCCAACTCTGTTTCTCATTTTCGTCACACATCGCACATTATGCGGTGATTGTATGCAGTACGAAATGCCGGCGGTAGTGTGCAGTGAGAAAATAGCACTACCTTTTTATTGCGATGACAGCCGTGCCGTCTTTAGTTTGATCACAAGCTGCTGCTCATTGCGCTTCATCAAAGCACTGGCGATCAGTCCTGCAGTCTCTCTTTCCCAGAGCACTTCTCTGGGCTGTTTTTCACTCAGCTCGTCCCGGAGGAAACTGAGTTCATTTCAAATGGAGAATAACCCACTGGTTTAGAGCAATGCGAGCACTGCTTGCTCAAGGCAGACACACTGATCAGTTGGTATGTGCACTTCATGGCTAAACTTGATCGATAATGTCTTACTTCAGGCTAAGATCAATGTGTCCTTCTCTTTAGCACAAAGCATTGACGCTGCAAAGGAAGGCAGCTCTGTGGGTAGACTAGTTCCTGATGAGCACAAAAATCCAACCTGCAAAATGAAACCAATTCTTGTGGATCCGAAGCCACATTTGTGCCTCATTTTCCCTGATGAAGAAATCACTTTTAGCTATGGAGAGATGAATTGGCCCCGGAGAGAAAAGGTATGTGAATGACTGTATTAGTATGAAATACAATACTTTTGCAGTCAACCTGACAAGTGTAGAAATGTCCCCACGCAGCAGGACAAGCGTGTAAAGTCCTGCTATACAAGAATCTACAGACATGCATGTTTAACTTGTGAAAATGAGCCTCATTTTAACTGGGCTGAGGAATGTGTGGCTGCTGTTGCAGACTTGCTGGAGTCAGAGGAGGCCCTTCGGAATCAGGGTTGAAAACCACTGCAGGCTATCATAGAAAAAGCTTAATTTCGAAGGATGTTCTGCAGGGTATGATTAAGTCACTTTGAGTGGCTAACTTACGGATAGTGTCATGTTTGGACAGCAGAACTTGTTAACTTGCAAACCGCAACAAAATGGTCTGAAGCTTTCACTTTGAAACAGTTCAAATACTTATTATGGGGCCAAGCAACACATTTGCTGGAAGCCTTTTGTTATTGTTTAGATTTTATTTTCTATTCCTCCAAAACGCATCTTCTCTGAAAATAATGATGCATAGGATGTGTGACCTGCTGTATAAAGTTGTGTTCAGGTTTGTTCAAGAAAAGTGCATTGTTTATATCGTTTGGCCATGTTGGATTGGTCAGAAATAATTTGTGTGCAGTGTAATATATTTTTGTTAAGTAACAGTGTACAAGCAAACTCTCAGTTGAAAATAATTCCTTCTGAAGTTTTTTATTTTATTATTATTTATTTTTATGGTTGAGTTTTAAGGAGACACTTCTTAGTAGATTTGTGTTCAGTGCAGAACCTTGTAAATCCAATGTCATAAAAAACAAACAAATGAAAAACAATATAGGCAGTCACAGTAACTTGTCAGCTTAAACTGGCTTGGTCAAGCTGCCTCCCTTCTTGAGCTTAAGTTGCTTGACTGGTATACTGGTTTTTCCAGTTTTTCCTCTTTTTTTCTGGGAGCAACACAGGTGCTTTTGACTTGCGGGGGTGACTTCAGGATCTCTAGGTAGCACACTGTTTTAGGCAGGCTCCTTTTTGTGTTTTTCGAGAGACGCGGAGCGAGAGTGAAGTGGGTTTTTGTTATGGCCTGTTTTTGACTACACTATATCCCTACTTTGACAATAGACTCCTTCTTTGATGCATAGGTCTTTATTTCTGCCTGTGATTCTTTAACTTGAACTTTGTTTTTTATTCTTGGATTTGTCCTGTTTGGTGCTCTTTCATTTTTTTGCAAGGACTTTGTTTTATGTTTTTTTGTTGGAAGGATTTTTCTCTTCCATCTATTGGACTATTCTTGTTCGGATTTCCATCCGGATTCCAGAGGACCATTTACAAGAGACTGTTCCTGGTGCAGGGGTGAGACCAGTCCAATACTGAAGGATTTTATTCACTTTGTGAATCTCTGTTTTTGTTTTTGAAGAGACTTTGTCCTAAGCCACCGTTTACCTCTCTTGTTATGTTTTTTAAATATATTTTATGTTCTTTGTATATTCTCTACAGTGCTTAGTGTATGCTTCATGTATCTAAAGGTCTGTAGCTTGTACATATGTATATAAATACATTTGTGGTAAGGTACTTGGGGGGGCAATATACTATGGGATATCACCTTATCTGCTTCATTTGGCCTTATTTTCTATAACTCTGGCAATACTCCCTAAGTACCAGGAGATTGTTACAACAACCTTTGGCACTTAGAGATTTGTTTCAACTCAGCCTTCATTATTAATGTGAGCTTCCCTACCAGGAATAAGTAACTCTAAGTATAATAAAATAAAGTAAGACAATCAACTCAATTGTTGTTAAATTAGAGTCCTGCACTGGCACAGACTGGAAGGGCCAATAAAACCTTCTGTATTCGGCTGCTATTAGTTTTAAAGTTTATGGCCATTGTACAGTTGTGCCATGTTATTTCCAATTTCCAAGTGTGTCAGCGAGTCCTCTCTCTCTCTCTCTCAGCGCTCAGTGACCTGCCCCTGGTGCAGCAGCTGCTGTGCGGCTCTGCGGAGAGAGAGACGGACGACACTGACTTCAGACTGCTGTACCACAGTGAGCGGCTCACGGCGCCACGGCACTCAGCACCTCGGACTGCTGTTAGTACTGTCGTTGTTGTGTTGTGGAGAGTGGTGTCTCACAGCTGCGTGCTGCTCTGTGTGCAGTGGCTAACCTGGCTGTCAGGCTGAAGCCGTCCCACTCTGAGGCCCTGCGGCCTGCGCTCAACTCCCTCTACTGCAGCCTGGCTCTGTCCCCCGAGCCCTGCGCCAACAGAGGTGAGAGAGAGATGCAGAGATACTCAGAGAGATGCACACAGACACACAGACTGTTGGGGTAAAATTGCCCCCTGTGTATTGTATATACCCAGTGTATAATACTCTGCATGTTGGGAGAACAGAGTACAAGGATTTTTATATGACCTATATTATGTAGGCATAGTGATTATTTAACCTACTGTAACCATGTAACTCATTGTATTGTATTCTTATTGTAGGATTAGTTTAGACCAGACGCTGCAGATTTGACATTGACATATCTCACTGGAAATGTTGCCGTGGCCGGGGGGCTGAAACTTGTCAGTATTGAAAAAATAACATACTCGCGCATAACTGTGTTTCTGTGAAAGTCTAGACACTTGAACCCACGGCCGTCCCCTCGTCTCTATCTTGGAAATGTCAAACCACAAACTCCCTATATTTATATTATGTTTTGAGGAACAGCTCAGAGCTGACAACATAAACAATATACATGCTGCTCTTCAGACAAACCAGCAATAAGATAGCGTCCCACGTCATCTAGCGCTAGGCAAACCGTGCAGATATGTCAACCGAAACTGTCGAGTGTGTTAGGGGTTATGATATTGGACACATTCCATGTCTGCCTAGCAACTTGATCTGTATATGATATGTCCTGCCCCGCAACTCTGACTTCTGACATGTATAAAACTGTGTGGTGTTGCAAAAATAAACTGAAGACAAACGATCTGGCATTGTGTTGGTGACTTTTTTGTTCCCGAGCTCGTCTCCTGCGGAGGATCCACCATCCTGCACTGACGGCGCTGGGTTATCCTAGTCCAGGGAACCTGAAGGGTTTACTTCTGGTGAAGTGGTTGTACCTTAACACAGACACGTGTCCTTTTGTCATAAGATGAGCTACAATCTCTACCTCTCTCCAGCCGTGTCCATGCTGCTGTGTAACATAGCTCTGATAGTGCTGCTGTTGTCCCCTGTGTATATGTATTGTGTCAGTGAAGGTATAAAGTGGTGTGTGTCAAGGCTTACTAGAAGTGTACTTAAGAAAGATAAGGTGAAGCCAAGGCTCGGGCCAGAAGGTAGTTTGAGGTGTGTTTGTTATTTGCCATGAGCATGTTGGAGACAGTGTGAAAGAGTATGAGTGAAGTGTGTGCTCCCTAATCCATGTATTGAGGCATGAAGTATGAATGGTGCATAGAAATAAAGCTGTGTGTCGGCCACAAGAGCGTCCTTCATGAGAATAGGGTGTGTTGTGATTGAGTTTGCTAGTGTTGTTAGCTGTGATGTATTTTTCCAAAAACAGAAGGGTCACTAACAGCCCAGCCTTTTGCAGTGCATGGGCCGGTCCCCTTCCGGGCTGGCTGGCCTTATATGGTATGGAGAGCAAGCTCCTCCACTACTACTCTCCCCAGTAGTGGACAGCGACACGGGCTTCTATTTATGTGACGTAATACCGCTTGTCATTGGAATAAGGGTGGGGTGTCGTTTCCCATACTCCTTTGCAACTATTTGCACCAGAGAAGCGCACTTGGGTTCTGGTTCTCTTGCCCCTCACATTCACACGAGGAAACCTAGGAACGAAACATGTCATACCGTCTCTTTCATCTCATGTGTAGACATTGGAAACGTACGTGTTTGCTTCATTGTCCTAGAATCCTTTGCGCCACAGTATGCAAATTTATGGGCCCATGATTGGCTCCCTGACATTACCCACCCCGCGACTGTTGCAGCGCACAACAGTGACCACCAGGGGGAGCCCCATCAAAGCTCCATAATGTGTGTGTGTGTGTGTGTGTGTGTGTGTGTGTGTGTGTGTGTGTGTGTGTGTGTGTGTGTGTGTGTGTGTGTGTGTGTCTGTCTGTGTGTCTGTGTCTGTCTGAGGCTTTCCTGTTTGACTTTCATACGGTGGTATGTGATCATTGACAAAGATTTCAATCTCTTTAAGTCATTAACGTTAGCATAAAAAGTAATAATGGCGAACTCTGTTTGCAATATTGGTCTGTTGTAAACATTATTAGCTCATTATGACGTTATTTCGAAGCCCCAAACTGATCACACATCAGATGCGCCGCTATTGATCAACACTAAACCCACCAGAGCTGTGTTTTGTACGGCTTTGTAATACAACTCGTAATTGTGAAAGATTGCATAAGTCTGCTAATATATGTGCATACCGATGTATACACCCGTTTACACACTTTGTTGCGTACAGTTTATTTTAGTCGTGTTTTGTAGGCTGCATTTTGCTTGTATAGTCGTGTTTATGTATATGAGCTCGTTTAAAAACAAAATAAATTCAAACAGTGTTCAATTTCCAATGTAAATGCTGTGTTTCTGCCCTGAAAATGTTGGCTGTGATGCTCATATGAAAAACTATGAAGTTTTATCCAACTCTGTTTCTCATTTTCGTCACACATCGCACATTATGCGGTGATTGTATGCAGTACGAAATGCCGGCGGTAGTGTGCAGTGAGAAAATAGCACTACCTTTTTATTGCGATGACAGCCGTGCCGTCTTTAGTTTGATCACAAGCTGCTGCTCATTGCGCTTCATCAAAGCACTGGCGATCAGTCCTGCAGTCTCTCTTTCCCAGAGCACTTCTCTGGGCTGTTTTTCACTCAGCTCGTCCCGGAGGAAACTGAGTTCATTTCAAATGGAGAATAACCCACTGGTTTAGAGCAATGCGAGCACTGCTTGCTCAAGGCAGACACACTGATCAGTTGGTATGTGCACTTCATGGCTAAACTTGATCGATAATGTCTTACTTCAGGCTAAGATCAATGTGTCCTTCTCTTTAGCACAAAGCATTGACGCTGCAAAGGAAGGCAGCTCTGTGGGTAGACTAGTTCCTGATGAGCACAAAAATCCAACCTGCAAAATGAAACCGATTCTTGTGGATCCGAAGCCACATTTGTGCCTCTTTGCGATAAGAGACATTTTCCCTGATGAAGAAATCACTTTTAGCTATGGAGAGATGAATTGGCCCCGGAGAGAAAAGGTATGTGAATGACTGTATTAGTATGAAATACAATACTTTTGCAGTCAACCTGACAAGTGTAGAAATGTCCCCACGCAGCAGGACAAGCGTGTAAAGTCCTGCTATACAAGAATCTACAGACATGCATGTTTAACTTGTGAAAATGAGCCTCATTTTAACTGGGCTGAGGAATGTGTGGCTGCTGTTGCAGACTTGCTGGAGTCAGAGGAGGCCCTTCGGGATCAGGGTTGAAAACCACTGCAGGCTATCATAGAAAAAGCTTAATTTCGAAGGATGTTCTGCAGGGTATGATTAAGTCACTTTGAGTGGCTAACTTACGGATAGTGTCATGTTTGGACAGCAGAACTTGTTAACTTGCAAACCGCAACAAAATGGTCTGAAGCTTTCACTTTGAAACAGTTCAAATACTTATTATGGGGCCAAGCAACACATTTGCTGGAAGCCTTTTGTTATTGTTTAGGTTTTATTTTCTACTTCTCTGAAAATAATGATGCATAGGATGTGTGACCTGCTGTATAAAGTTGTGTTCAGGTTTGTTCAAGAAAAGTGCATTGTTTATATCGTTTGGCCATGTTGGATTGGTCAGAAATAATTTGTGTGCAGTGTAATATATTTTTGTTAAGTAACAGTGTACAAGCAAACTCTCAGTTGAAAATAATTCCTTCTGAAGTTTTTTATTTTATTATTATTTTATTTTTATGGTTGAGTTTTAAGGAGACACTTCTTAGTAGATTTGTGTTCAGTGCAGAACCTTGTAACTCCAATTTCGTAAAAAACACACAAATGAAAAACAATATAGGCAGTCACAGTAACTTGTCAGCTTAAACTGGCTTGGTCAAGCTGCCTCCCTTCTTGAGCTTAAGTTGCTTGACTGGTATACTGGTTTTTCCAGTTTTTCCTCTTTTTTTTCTGGGAGCAACACAGGTGCTTTTGAGTTGCGGGGGTGACTTCAGGATCTCTAGGTAGCACACTGTTTTAGGCAGGCTCCTTTTTGTGTTTTTCGAGAGACGCGGAGCGAGAGTGAAGTGGGTTTTTGTTATGGCCTGTTTTTGACTACACTATATCCCTACTTTTTGTAGGTTTTCCTAGCCCAGCGAACCTGAAGGGTTTACTTCTGGTGAAGTGGTTGTACCTTAACAATTTGGGGGCTCGTCCGGGATACATTTGGTGAGTAGTCTCTTTTTGCCTTTGTTCTGTACCCTAAGAACTGCTCGCTACTTGTATCCAAAACGTGATGGACTAGAGGGCTGTTCCAGTTAGGCAGTAGACTCTAAATGCCCTAGTTCTGTGACTTAAGAGCTGCTGACTGACTGATGTATATTGGACTAGAAGGCTGTTACAATTAGGTAATAGGTTAGTAAGTAGACTCTATGCAGGCTAAGATGAATATGTCCTTCTCTTTAGCACAAAGCATTGACGCTGCAAAGGAAGGCAGCTCTGTGGGTAGACTAGATCCTGATGAGCACAAAAATCCAACCTGCAAAATGAAACCAATTCTTGTGGATCCGAAGCCACATTTGTGCCTCTTTGCGATAAGAGACATTTTCCCTGATGAAGAAATCACTTTTAGCTATGGAGAGATGAATTGGCCCCGGAGAGAAAAGGTATGTGAATGACTGTATTAGTATGAAATACAATACTTTTGCAGTCAACCTGACAAGTGTAGAAATGTCCCCACGCAGCAGGACAAGCGTGTAAAGTCCTGCTATACAAGAATCTACAGACATGCATGTTTAACTTGTGAAAATGAGCCTCATTTTAACTGGGCTGAGGAATGTGTGGCTGCTGTTGCAGACTTGCTGGAGTCAGAGGAGGCCCTTCGGGATCAGGGTTGAAAACCACTGCAGGCTATCATAGAAAAAGCTTAATTTCGAAGGATGTTCTGCAGGGTATGATTAAGTCACTTTGAGTGGCTAACTTACGGATAGTGTCATGTTTGGACAGCAGAACTTGTTAACTTGCAAACCGCAACAAAATGGTCTGAAGCTTTCACTTTGAAACAGTTCAAATACTTATTATGGGGCCAAGCAACACATTTGCTGGAAGCCTTTTGTTATTGTTTAGGTTTTATTTTCTACTTCTCTGAAAATAATGATGCATAGGATGTGTGACCTGCTGTATAAAGTTGTGTTCAGGTTTGTTCAAGAAAAGTGCATTGTTTATATCGTTTGGCCATGTTGGATTGGTCAGAAATAATTTGTGTGCAGTGTAATATATTTTTGTTAAGTAACAGTGTACAAGCAAACTCTCAGTTGAAAATAATTCCTTCTGAAGTTTTTTATTTTATTATTATTTTATTTTTATGGTTGAGTTTTAAGGAGACACTTCTTAGTAGATTTGTGTTCAGTGCAGAACCTTGTAACTCCAATTTCGTAAAAAACACACAAATGAAAAACAATATAGGCAGTCACAGTAACTTGTCAGCTTAAACTGGCTTGGTCAAGCTGCCTCCCTTCTTGAGCTTAAGTTGCTTGACTGGTATACTGGTTTTTCCAGTTTTTCCTCTTTTTTTTCTGGGAGCAACACAGGTGCTTTTGAGTTGCGGGGGTGACTTCAGGATCTCTAGGTAGCACACTGTTTTAGGCAGGCTCCTTTTTGTGTTTTTCGAGAGACGCGGAGCGAGAGTGAAGTGGGTTTTTGTTATGGCCTGTTTTTGACTACACTATATCCCTACTTTGACAATAGACTCCTTCTTTGATGCATAGGTCTTTATTTCTGCCTGTGATTCTTTAACTTGAACTTTGTTTTTTATTCTTGGATTTGTCCTGTTTGGTGCACTTTCATTTTTTTGCAAGGACTTTGTTTTATGGTTTTTTGTTGGAAGGATTTTTCTCTTCCATCTATTGGACTATTCTTGTTCGGATTTCCATCCGGATTCCAGAGGACCATTTACAGAGACTGTTCCTGGTGCAGGGGTGAGACCAGTCCAATACTGAAGGATTTTATTCACTTTGTGAATCTCTGTTTTTGTTTTTGAAGAGACTTTGTCCTAAGCCACCGTTTACCTCTCTTGTTATGTTTTTTAAATATAATTTATGTTCTTTGTATATTCTCTACAGTGCTTAGTGTATGCTTAATGTATCTAAAGGTCTGTAGCTTGTACATATGTATATAAATACATTTGTGGTAAGGTACTTGGGGGGGCAATATACTATGGGATATCACCTTATCTGCTTCATGTGGCCTTATTTTCTATAACTCTGGCAATACTCCCTAAGTACCAGGAGATTGTTACAACAACCTTTGGCACTTAGAGATTTGTTTCAACTCAGCCTTCATTATTAATGTGAGCTTCCCTACCAGGAATAAGTAACTCTAAGTATAATAGAATAAAGTAAGACAATCAACTCAATTGTTGTTAAATTAGAGTCCTGCACTGGCACAGACTGGAAGGGCCAATAAAACCTTCTGTATTCGGCTGCTATTAGTTTTAAAGTTTATGGCCATTGTACAGTTGTGCCATGTTATTTCCAATTTCCAAGTGTGTCAGCGAGTCCTCTCTCTCTCTCTCTCAGCGCTCAGTGACCTGCCCCTGGTGCAGCAGCTGCTGTGCGGCTCTGCGGAGAGAGAGACGGACGACACTGACTTCAGACTGCTGTACCACGGTGAGCGGCTCACGGCGCCACGGCACTCAGCACCTCGGACTGCTGTTAGTACTGTCGTTGTTGTGTTGTGGAGAGTGGTGTCTCACAGCTGCGTGCTGCTCTGTGTGCAGTGGCTAACCTGGCTGTCAGGCTGAAGCCGTCCCACTCTGAGGCCCTGCGGCCTGCGCTCAACTCCCTGTACTGCAGCCTGGCTCTGACCCCCGAGCCCTGCGCCAACAGAGGTGAGAGAGAGATGCAGAGATACTCAGAGAGATGCACACAGACACACAGACTGTTGGGGTAAAATTGCCCCCTGTGTATTGTATATACCCAGTGTATAATACTCTGCATGTTGGGAGAACAGAGTACAAGGATTTTTATATGACCTATATTATGTAGGCATAGTGATTATTTAACCTACTGTAACCATGTAACTCATTGTATTGTATTCTTATTGTAGGATTAGTTTAGACCAGACGCTGCAGATTTGACATTGACATATCTCACTGGAAATGTTGCCGTGGCCGGGGGGCTGAAACTTGTCATTATTGCAAAAATAACATACTCGCGCATAACTGTGTTTCTGTGAAAGTCTAGAGACTTGAACCCACGGCCGTCCCCTCGTCTCTATCTTGGAAATGTCAAACCACAAACTCCCTATATTTATATTATGTTTTGAGGAACAGCTCAGAGCTGACAACATAAACAATATACATGCTGCTCTTCAGACAAACCAGCAATAAGATAGCGTCCCACGTCATCTAGCGCTAGGCAAACCGTGCAGATATGTCAACCGAAACTGTCGAGTGTGTTAGGGGTTATGATATTGGACACATTCCATGTCTGCCTAGCAACTAGATCTGTATATGATATGTCCTGCCCCGCAACTCTGACTTCTGACATGTATAAAACTGTGTGGTGTTGCAAAAATAAACTGAAGACAAACGATCTGGCATTGTGTTGGTGACTTTTTTGTTCCCGAGCTCGTCTCTTGCAGAGGATCCACCATCCTGCACTGACGGCGCTGGGTTATCCTAGTCCAGGGGTTTTCCTAGCCCAGCGAACCTGAAGGGTTTACTTCTGGTGAAGTGGTTGTACCTTAACAATTTGGGGGCTTGTCCGGGATACATTTGGTGAGTAGTCTCTTTTTGCCTTTGTTCTGTACCCTAAGAACTGCTCGCTACTTGTATCCAAAACGTGATGGACTAGAGGGCTGTTCCAGTTAGGCAGTAGACTCTAAATGCCCTAGTTCTGTGACTTAAGAGCTGCTGACTGACTGATGTATATTGGACTAGAAGGCTGTTACAATTAGGTAATAGGTTAGTAAGTAGACTCTATGCAGGCTAAGATGAATATGTCCTTCTCTTTAGCACAAAGCATTGACGCTGCAAAGGAAGGCAGCTCTGTGGGTAGACTAGTTCCTGATGAGCACAAAAATCCAACCTGCAAAGTGAAACCAATTCTTGTGGATCCCAAGCCACATTTGTGCCTCTTTGCGATAAGAGACATTTTCCCTGATGAAGAAATCACTTTTAGCTATGGAGAGATGAATTGGCCCCGGAGAGAAAAGGTATGTGAATGACTGTATTAGTATGAAATACAATACTTTTGCAGTCAACCTGACAAGTGTAGAAATGTCCCCACGTAGCAGGACAAGCGTGTAAAGTCCTGCTATACAAGAATCTACAGACATGCATGTTTAACTTGTGAAAATGAGCCTCATTTTAACTGGGCTGAGGAATGTGTGGCTGCTGTTGCAGACTTGCTGGAGTCAGAGGAGGCCCTTCGGGATCAGGGTTGAGAACCACTGCAGGCTATCATAGAAAAAGCTTAATTTCGAAGGATGTTCTGCAGGGTATGATTAAGTCACTTTGAGTGGCTAACTTACGGATAGTGTCATGTTTGGACAGCAGAACTTGTTAACTTGCAAACCGCAACAAAATGGTCTGAAGCTTTCACTTTGAAACAGTTCAAATACTTATTATGGGGCCAAGCAACACATTTGCTGGAAGCCTTTTGTTATTGTTTAGATTTTATTTTCTATTCCTCCAAAACGCATCTTCTCTGAAAATAATGATGCATAGGATGTGTGACCTGCTGTATAAAGTTGTGTTCAGGTTTGTTCAAGAAAAGTGCATTGTTTATATCGTTTGGCCATGTTGGATTGGTCAGAAATAATTTGTGTGCAGTGTAATATATTTTTGTTAAGTAACAGTGTACAAGCAAACTCTCAGTTGAAAATAATTCCTTCTGAAGTTTTTTATTTTATTATTATTTTATTTTTATGGTTGAGTTTTAAGGAGACACTTCTTAGTAGATTTGTGTTCAGTGCAGAACCTTGTAACTCCAATGTCATAAAAAACAAACAAATGAAAAACAATATAGGCAGTCACAGTAACTTGTCAGCTTAAACTGGCTTGGTCAAGCTGCCTCCCTTCTTGAGCTTAAGTTGCTTGACTGGTATACTGGTTTTTCCAGTTTTTCCTCTTTTTTTTCTGGGAGCAACACAGGTGCTTTTGAGTGTTGCTCTATAGCCTGCGGGGGTGACTTCAGGATCTCTAGGTAGCACACTGTTTTAGGCAGGCTCCTTTTTGTGTTTTTCGAGAGACGCGGAGCGAGAGTGAAGTGGGTTTTTGTTATGGCCTGTTTTTGACTACACTATATCCCTACTTTGACTATAGACTCCTTCTTTGATGCATAGGTCTTTATTTCTGCCTGTGAATCTTTAACTTGAACTTTGTTTTTTATTCTTGGATTTGTCCTGTTTGGTGCTCTTTCATTTTTTTGCAAGGACTTTGTTTTATGGTTTTTTGTTGGAAGGATTTTTCTCTTCCATCTATTGGACTATTCTTGTTCGGATTTCCATCCGGATTCCAGAGGACCATTTACAAGAGACTGTTCCTGGTGCAGGGGTGAGACCAGTCCAATACTGAAGGATTTTATTCACTTTGTGAATCTCTGTTTTTGTTTTTGAAGAGACTTTGTCCTAAGCCACCGTTTACCTCTCTTGTTATGTTTTTTAAATATATTTTATGTTCTTTGTATATTCTCTACAGTGCTTAGTGTATGCTTAATGTGTCTAAAGGTCTGTAGCTTGTACATATGTATATAAATACATTTGTGGTAAGGTACTTGGGGGGGCAATATACTATGGGATATCACCTTATCTGCTTCATTTGGCCTTATTTTCTATAACTCTGGCAATACTCCCTAAGTACCAGGAGATTGTTACAACAACCTTTGGCACTTAGAGATTTGTTTCAACTCAGCCTTCATTATTAATGTGAGCTTCCCTACCAGGAATAAGTAACTCTAAGTATAATAGAATAAAGTAAGACAATCAACTCAATTGTTGTTAAATTAGAGTCCTGCACTGGCACAGACTGGAAGGGCCAATAAAACCTTCTGTATTCGGCTGCTATTAGTTTTAAAGTTTATGGCCATTGTACAGTTGTGCCATGTTATTTCCAATTTCCAAGTGTGTCAGCGAGTCCTCTCTCTCTCTCTCTCTCTCTCTCTCTCTCTCTCTCTCTCTCTGTCTCTCAGCACTCAGTGCCCTGCCCCTGGTGCAGCAGCTGCTGTGTGTGGTCCAGAGCAGCGGCTCTGCGGAGAGAGAGACGGACGACACTGACTTCAGACTGCTGTACCACGGTGAGCGGCTCACGGCGCCACGGCACTCAGCACTTCGGACTGCTGTTAGTACTGTCGTTGTTGTGTTGTGGAGAGTGGTGTCTCACAGCTGCGTGCTGCTCTGTGTGCAGTGGCTAACCTGGCTGTCAGGCTGAAGCCGTCCCACTCTGAGGCCCTGCAGCCTGCGCTCAACTCCCTGTACTGCAGCCTGGCTCTGTCCCCCGAGCCCTGCGCCAACAGAGGTGAGAGAGAGATGCAGAGATACTCAGAGAGATGCACACAGACACACAGACTGTTGGGGTAAAATTGCCCCCTGTGTATTGTATATACCCAGTGTATAATACTCTGCATGTTGGGAGAACAGAGTACAAGGATTTTTATATGACCTATATTATGTATGCATAGTGATTATTTAACCTACTGTAACCATGTAACTCATTGTATTGTATTCTTATTGTAGGATTAGTTTAGACCAGACGCTGCAGATATGACATTGACATATCTCACTGGAAATGTTGCCGTGGCCGGGGGGCTGAAACTTGTCAGTATTGAAAAAATAACATACTCGCGCATAACTGTGTTTCTGTGAAAGTCTAGAGACTTGAACCCACGGCCGTCCCCTCGTCTCTATCTTGGAAATGTCAAACCACAAACTCCCTATATTTATATTATGTTTTGAGGAACAGCTCAGAGCTGACAACATAAACAATATACATGCTGCTCTTCAGACAAACCAGCAATAAGATAGCGTCCCACGTCATCTAGCGCTAGGCAAACCGTGCAGATATGTCAACCGAAACTGTCGAGTGTGTTAGGGGTTATGATATTGGACACATTCCATGTCTGCCTAGCAACTTGATCTGTATATGATATGTCCTGCCCCGCAACTCTGACTTCTGACATGTATAAAACTGTGTGGTGTTGCAAAAATAAACTGAAGACAAACGATATGGCATTGTGTTGGTGACTTTTTTGTTCCCGAGCTCGTCTCCTGCGGAGGATCCACCATCCTGCACTGACGGCGCTGGGTTATCCTAGTCCAGGGAACCTGAAGGGTTTACTTCTGGTGAAGTGGTTGTACCTTAACACAGACACGTGTCCTTTTGTCATAAGATGAGCTACAATCTCTACCTCTCTCCAGCCGTGTCCATGCTGCTGTGTAACATAGCTCTGATAGTGCTGCTGCTGTCCCCTGTGTATATGTATTGTGTCAGTGAAGGTATAAAGTGGTGTGTGTCAAGGCTTACTAGAAGTGTACTTAAGAAAGATAAGGTGAAGCCAAGGCTCGGGCCAGAAGGTAGTTTGAGGTGTGTTTGTTATTTGCCATGAGCATGTTGGAGACAGTGTGAAAGAGTATGAGTGAAGTGTGTGCTCCCTAATCCATGTATTGAGGCATGAAGTATGAATGGTGCATAAGAATAAAGCTGCATGTCGGCCACAAGAGCGTCCCTCATGAGAATAGGGTGTGTTGTGATTGAGTTTGCTAGTGTTGTTAGCTGTGATGTATTTTTCCAAAAACAGAAGGGTCACTAACAGCCCAGCCTTTTGCAGTGCATGGGCCGGTCCCCTTCCGGGCTGGCTGGCCTTATATGGTATAGAGAGCAAGCTCCTCCACTACTACTCTCCCCAGTAGTGGACAGCGACACGGGCTTCTATTTATGTGACGTAATACCGCTTGTCATTGGAATAAGGGTGGGGTGTCGTTTCCCATACTCCTTTGCAACTATTTGCACCAGAGAAGCGCACTTGGGTTCTGGTTCTCTTGACCCACACATTCACACGAGGAATCCTAGGAACGAAACATGTCATACCGTCTCTTTCATCTCATGTGTAGACATTGGAAACGTACGTGTTTGCTTCATTGTCCTAGAATCCTTTGCGCCACCGTATGCAAATTTATGGGCCCATGATTGGCTCCCTGACATTACCCACCCCGCGACTGTTGCAGCGCACAACAGTGACCACCAGGGGGAGCCCCATCAAAGCTCCATAATATGTGTGTGTGTGTGTGTGTGTGTGTGTGTGTGTGTGTGTGTGTGTGTGTGTGTGTGTGTGTGTCAGTGTGTCTGAGGCTTTCCTGTTTGACTTTCATACGGTGGTATGTGATCATTGACAAAGATTTCAATCTCTTTAAGTCATTAACGTTAGCATAAAAAGTAATAATGGCGAACTCTGTTTGCAATATTGGTCTGTTGTAAACATTATTAGCTCATTATGACGTTATTTCGAAGCCCCAAACTGATCACACATCAGATGCGCCGCTATTGATCAACACTAAACCCACCAGAGCTGTGTTTTGTACGGCTTTGTAATACAACTCGTAATTGTGAAAGATTGCATAAGTCTGCTAATATATGTGCATACCGATGTATACACCCGTTTACACACTTTGTTGCGTACAGTTTATTTTAGTCGTGTTTTGTAGGCTGCATTTTGCTTGTATAGTCGTGTTTATGTATATGAGCTCGTTTAAAAACAAAAGAAATTCAAACAGTGTTCAATTTCCAATGTAAATGCTGTGTTTCTGCCCTGAAAATGTTGGCTGTGATGCTCATATGAAAAACTATGAAGTTTTATCCAACTCTGTTTCTCATTTTCGTCACACATCGCACATTATGCGGTGATTGTATGCAGTACGAAATGCCGGCGGTAGTGTGCAGTGAGAAAATAGCACTACCTTTTTATTGCGATGACAGCCGTGCCGTCTTTAGTTTGATCACAAGCTGCTGCTCATTGCGCTTCATCAAAGCACTGGCGATCAGTCCTGCAGTCTCTCTTTCCCAGAGCACTTCTCTGGGCTGTTTTTCACTCAGCTCGTCCCGGAGGAAACTGAGTTCATTTCAAATGGAGAATAACCCACTGGTTTAGAGCAATGCGAGCACTGCTTGCTCAAGGCAGACACACTGATCAGTTGGTATGTGCACTTCATGGCTAAACTTGATCGATAATGTCTTACTTCAGGCTAAGATCAATGTGTCCTTCTCTTTAGCACAAAGCATTGACGCTGCAAAGGAAGGCAGCTCTGTGGGTAGACTAGTTCCTGATGAGCACAAAAATCCAACCTGCAAAATGAAACCGATTCTTGTGGATCCGAAGCCACATTTGTGCCTCTTTGCGATAAGAGACATTTTCCCTGATGAAGAAATCACTTTTAGCTACGGAGAGATGAATTGGCCCCGGAGAGAAAAGGTATGTGAATGACTGTATTAGTATGAAATACAATACTTTTGCAGTCAACCTGACAAGTGTAGAAATGTCCCCACGCAGCAGGACAAGCGTGTAAAGTCCTGCTATACAAGAATCTACAGACATGCATGTTTAACTTGTGAAAATGAGCCTCATTTTAACTGGGCTGAGGAATGTGTGGCTGCTGTTGCAGACTTGCTGGAGTCAGAGGAGGCCCTTCGGGATCAGGGTTGAAAACCACTGCAGGCTATCATAGAAAAAGCTTAATTTCGAAGGATGTTCTGCAGGGTATGATTAAGTCACTTTGAGTGGCTAACTTACGGATAGTGTCATGTTTGGACAGCAGAACTTGTTAACTTGCAAACCGCAACAAAATGGTCTGAAGCTTTCACTTTGAAACAGTTCAAATACTTATTATGGGGCCAAGCAACACATTTGCTGGAAGGCTTTTGTTATTGTTTAGGTTTTATTTTCTATTCCTCCAAAACGCATCTTCTCTGAAAATAATGATGCATAGGATGTGTGACCTGCTGTATAAAGTTGTGTTCAGGTTTGTTCAAGAAAAGTGCATTGTTTATATCGTTTGGCCATGTTGGATTGGTCAGAAATAATTTGTGTGCAGTGTAATATATTTTTGTTAAGTAACAGTGTACAAGCAAACTCTCAGTTGAAAATAATTCCTTCTGAAGTTTTTTATTTTATTATTATTTTATTTTTATGGTTGAGTTTTAAGGAGACACTTCTTAGTAGATTTGTGTTCAGTGCAGAACCTTGTAACTCCAATGTCGTAAAAAACAAACAAATGAAAAACAATATAGGCAGTCACAGTAACTTGTCAGCTTAAACTGGCTTGGTCAAGCTGCCTCCCTTCTTGAGCTTAAGTTGCTTGACTGGTATACTGGTTTTTCCAGTTTTTCCTCTTTTTTTTCTGGGAGCAACACAGGTGCTTTTGACTTGCGGGGGTGACTTCAGGATCTCTAGGTAGCACACTGTTTTAGGCAGGCTCCTTTTTGTGTTTTTCGAGAGACGCAGAGCGAGAGTGAAGTGGGTTTTTGTTATGGCCTGTTTTTGACTACACTATATCCCTACTTTGACAATAGACTCCTTCTTTGATGCATAGGTCTTTATTTCTGCCTGTGATTCTTTAACTTGAACTTTGTTTTTTATTCTTGGATTTGTCCTGTTTGGTGCTCTTTCATTTTTTTGCAAGGACTTTGTTTTATGGTTTTTTGTTGGAAGGATTTTTCTCTTCCATCTATTGGACTATTCTTGTTCGGATTTCCATCCGGATTCCAGAGGACCATTTACAAGAGACTGTTCCTGGTGCAGGGGTGAGACCAGTCCAATACTGAAGGATTTTATTCACTTTGTGAATCTCTGTTTTTGTTTTTGAAGAGACTTTGTCCTAAGCCACCGTTTACCTCTCTTGTTATGTTTTTTAAATATATTTTATGTTCTTTGTATATTCTCTACAGTGCTTAGTGTATGCTTCATGTATCTAAAGGTCTGTAGCTTGTACATATGTATATAAATACATTTGTGGTAAGGTACTTGGGGGGGCAATATACTATGGGATATCACCTTATCTGCTTCATTTGGCCTTATTTTCTATAACTCTGGCAATACTCCCTAAGTACCAGGAGATTGTTACAACAACCTTTGGCACTTAGAGATTTGTTTCAACTCAGCCTTCATTATTAATGTGAGCTTCCCTACCAGGAATAAGTAACTCTAAGTATAATAGAATAAAGTAAGACAATCAACTCAATTGTTGTTAAATTAGAGTCCTGCACTGGCACAGACTGGAAGGGCCAATAAAACCTTCTGTATTCGGCTGCTATTAGTTTTAAAGTTTATGGCCATTGTACAGTTGTGCCATGTTATTTCCAATTTCCAAGTGTGTCAGCGAGTCCTCTCTCTCTCTCTCTCAGCGCTCAGTGACCTGCCCCTGGTGCAGCAGCTGCTGTGCGGCTCTGCGGAGAGAGAGACGGACGACACTGACTTCAGACTGCTGTACCACGGTGAGCGGCTCACGGCACCACGGCACTCAGCACCTCGGACTGCTGTTAGTACTGTCGTTGTTGTGTTGTGGAGAGTGGTGTCTCACAGCTGCGTGCTGCTCTGTGTGCAGTGGCTAACCTGGCTGTCAGGCTGAAGCCGTCCCACTCTGAGGCCCTGCAGCCTGCGCTCAACTCCCTCTACTGCAGCCTGGCTCTGTCCCCCGAGCCCTGCGCCAACAGAGGTGAGAGAGAGATGCAGAGATACTCAGAGAGATGCACACAGACACACAGACTGTTGGGGTAAAATTGCCCCCTGTGTATTGTATATACCCAGTGTATAATACTCTGCATGTTGGGAGAACAGAGTACAAGGATTTTTATATGACCTATATTATGTAGGCATAGTGATTATTTAACCTACTGTAACCATGTAACTCATTGTATTGTATTCTTATTGTAGGATTAGTTTAGACCAGACGCTGCAGATTTGACATTGACATATCTCACTGGAAATGTTGCCGTGGCCGGGGGGCTGAAACTTGTCAGTATTGAAAAAATAACATACTCGCGCATAACTGTGTTTCTGTGAAAGTCTAGACACTTGAACCCACGGCCGTCCCCTCGTCTCTATCTTGGAAATGTCAAACCACAAACTCCCTATATTTATATTATGTTTTGAGGAACAGCTCAGAGCTGACAACATAAACAATATACATGCTGCTCTTCAGACAAACCAGCAATAAGATAGCGTCCCACGTCATCTAGCGCTAGGCAAACCGTGCAGATATGTCAACCGAAACTGTCGAGTGTGTTAGGGGTTATGATATTGGACACATTCCATGTCTGCCTAGCAACTAGATCTGTATATGATATGTCCTGCCCCGCAACTCTGACTTCTGACATGTATAAAACTGTGTGGTGTTGCAAAAATAAACTGAAGACAAACGATCTGGCATTGTGTTGGTGACTTTTTTGTTCCCGAGCTCGTCTCCTGCGGAGGATCCACCATCCTGCACTGACGGCGCTGGGTTATCCTAGTCCAGGGAACCTGAAGGGTTTACTTCTGGTGAAGTGGTTGTACCTTAACACAGACACGTGTCCTTTTGTCATAAGATGAGCTACAATCTCTACCTCTCTCCAGCCGTGTCCATGCTGCTGTGTAACATAGCTCTGATAGTGCTGCTGCTGTCCCCTGTGTATATGTATTGTGTCAGTGAAGGTATAAAGTGGTGTGTGTCAAGGCTTACTAGAAGTGTACTTAAGAAAGATAAGGTGAAGCCAAGGCTCGGGCCAGAAGGTAGTTTGAGGTGTGTTTGTTATTTGCCATGAGCATGTTGGAGACAGTGTGAAAGAGTATGAGTGAAGTGTGTGCTCCCTAATCCATGTATTGAGGCATGAAGTATGAATGGTGCATAAGAATAAAGCTGCATGTCGGCCACAAGAGCGTCCCTCATGAGAATAGGGTGTGTTGTGATTGAGTTTGCTAGTGTTGTTAGCTGTGATGTATTTTTCCAAAAACAGAAGGGTCACTAACAGCCCAGCCTTTTGCAGTGCATGGGCCGGTCCCCTTCCGGGCTGGCTGGCCTTATATGGTATAGAGAGCAAGCTCCTCCACTACTACTCTCCCCAGTAGTGGACAGCGACACGGGCTTCTATTTATGTGACGTAATACCGCTTGTCATTGGAATAAGGGTGGGGTGTCGTTTCCCATACTCCTTTGCAACTATTTGCACCAGAGAAGCGCACTTGGGTTCTGGGTCTCTTGCCCCTCACATTCACACGAGGAATCCTAGGAACGAAACATTTCATACAGTCTCTTTCATCTCATGTGTAGACATTGGAAACGTACGTGTTTGCTTCATTGTCCTAGAATCCTTTGCGCCACCGTATGCAAATTTATGGGCCCATGATTGGCTCCCTGACATTACCCACCCCGCGACTGTTGCAGCGCACAACAGTGACCACCAGGGGGAGCCCCATCAAAGCTCCATAATGTGTGTGTGTGTGTGTGTGTGTGTGTGTGTGTGTGTGTGTCTGTCTGTCTGTCTGTCTGAGGTTTTCCTGTTTGACTTTCATACGGTGGTATGTGATCATTGACAAAGATTTCAATCTCTTTAAGTCATTAACGTTAGCATAAAAAGTAATAATGGCGAACTCTGTTTGCAATATTGGTCTGTTGTAAACATTATTAGCTCATTATGACGTTATTTCGAAGCCCCAAACTGATCACACATCAGATGCGCCGCTATTGATCAACACTAAACCCACCAGAGCTGTGTTTTGTACGGCTTTGTAATACAACTCGTAACTGTGAAAGATTGCATAAGTCTGCTAATATATGTGCATACCGATGTATACACCCGTTTACACACTTTGTTGCGTACAGTTTATTTTAGTCGTGTTTTGTAGGCTGCATTTTGCTTGTATAGTCGTGTTTATGTATATGAGCTCGTTTAAAAACAAAAGAAATTCAAACAGTGTTCAATTTCCAATGTAAATGCTGTGTTTCTGCCCTGAAAATGTTGGCTGTGATGCTCATATGAAAAACTATGAAGTTTTATCCAACTCTGTTTCTCATTTTCGTCACACATCGCACATTATGCGGTGATTGTATGCAGTACGAAATGCCGGCGGTAGTGTGCAGTGAGAAAATAGCACTACCTTTTTATTGCGATGACAGCCGTGCCGTCTTTAGTTTGATCACAAGCTGCTGCTCATTGCGCTTCATCAAAGCACTGGCGATCAGTCCTGCAGTCTCTCTTTCCCAGAGCACTTCTCTGGGCTGTTTTTCACTCAGCTCGTCCCGGAGGAAACTGAGTTCATTTCAAATGGAGAATAACCCACTGGTTTAGAGCAATGCGAGCACTGCTTGCTCAAGGCAGACACACTGATCAGTTGGTATGTGCACTTCATGGCTAAACTTGATCGATAATGTCTTACTTCAGGCTAAGATCAATGTGTCCTTCTCTTTAGCACAAAGCATTGACGCTGCAAAGGAAGGCAGCTCTGTGGGTAGACTAGTTCCTGATGAGCACAAAAATCCAACCTGCAAAATGAAACCAATTCTTGTGGATCCGAAGCCACATTTGTGCCTCATTTTCCCTGATGAAGAAATCACTTTTAGCTATGGAGAGATGAATTGGCCCCGGAGAGAAAAGGTATGTGAATGACTGTATTAGTATGAAATACAATACTTTTGCAGTCAACCTGACAAGTGTAGAAATGTCCCCACGCAGCAGGACAAGCGTGTAAAGTCCTGCTATACAAGAATCTACAGACATGCATGTTTAACTTGTGAAAATGAGCCTCATTTTAACTGGGCTGAGGAATGTGTGGCTGCTGTTGCAGACTTGCTGGAGTCAGAGGAGGCCCTTCGGGATCAGGGTTGAAAACCACTGCAGGCTATCATAGAAAAAGCTTAATTTCGAAGGATGTTCTTCAGGGTATGATTAAGTCACTTTCAGTGGCTAACTTACGGATAGTGTCATGTTTGGACAGCAGAACTTGTTAACTTGCAAACCGCAACAAAATGGTCTGAAGCTTTCACTTTGAAACAGTTCAAATACTTATTATGGGGCCAAGCAACACATTTGCTGGAAGCCTTTTGTTATTGTTTAGGTTTTATTTTCTATTCCTCCAAAACGCATCTTCTCTGAAAATAATGATGCATAGGATGTGTGACCTGCTGTATAAAGTTGTGTTCAGGTTTGTTCAAGAAAAGTGCATTGTTTATATCGTTTGGCCATGTTGGATTGGTCAGAAATAATTTGTGTGCAGTGTAATATATTTTTGTTAAGTAACAGTGTACAAGCAAACTCTCAGTTGAAAATAATTCCTTCTGAAGTTTTTTATTTTATTATTATTTTATTTTTATGGTTGAGTTTTAAGGAGACACTTCTTAGTAGATTTGTGTTCAGTGCAGAACCTTGTAACTCCAATGTCATAAAAAACAAACAAATGAAAAACAATATAGGCAGTCACAGTAACTTGTCAGCTTAAACTGGCTTGGTCAAGCTGCCTCCCTTCTTGAGCTTAAGTTGCTTGACTGGTATACTGGTTTTTCCAGTTTTTCCTCTTTTTTTCTGGGAGCAACACAGGTGCTTTTGACTTGCGGGGGTGACTTCAGGATCTCTAGGTAGCACACTGTTTTAGGCAGGCTCCTTTTTGTGTTTTTCGAGAGACGCGGAGCGAGAGTGAAGTGGGTTTTTGTTATGGCCTGTTTTTGACTACACTATATCCCTACTTTGACAATAGACTCCTTCTTTGATGCATAGGTCTTTATTTCTGCCTGTGATTCTTTAACTTGAACTTTGTTTTTTATTCTTGGATTTGTCCTGTTTGGTGCTCTTTCATTTTTTTGCAAGGACTTTGTTTTATGTTTTTTTGTTGGAAGGATTTTTCTCTTCCATCTATTGGACTATTCTTGTTCGGATTTCCATCCGGATTCCAGAGGACCATTTACAAGAGACTGTTCCTGGTGCAGGGGTGAGACCAGTCCAATACTGAAGGATTTTATTCACTTTGTGAATCTCTGTTTTTGTTTTTGAAGAGACTTTGTCCTAAGCCACCGTTTACCTCTCTTGTTATGTTTTTTAAATATATTTTATGTTCTTTGTATATTCTCTACAGTGCTTAGTGTATGCTTCATGTATCTAAAGGTCTGTAGCTTGTACATATGTATATAAATACATTTGTGGTAAGGTACTTGGGGGGGCAATATACTATGGGATATCACCTTATCTGCTTCATTTGGCCTTATTTTCTATAACTCTGGCAATACTCCCTAAGTACCAGGAGATTGTTACAACAACCTTTGGCACTTAGAGATTTGTTTCAACTCAGCCTTCATTATTAATGTGAGCTTCCCTACCAGGAATAAGTAACTCTAAGTATAATAAAATAAAGTAAGACAATCAACTCAATTGTTGTTAAATTAGAGTCCTGCACTGGCACAGACTGGAAGGGCCAATAAAACCTTCTGTATTCGGCTGCTATTAGTTTTAAAGTTTATGGCCATTGTACAGTTGTGCCATGTTATTTCCAATTTCCAAGTGTGTCAGCGAGTCCTCTCTCTCTCTCTCAGCGCTCAGTGCCCTGCCCCTGTTGCAGCAGCTGCTGTGTGTGGTCCAGAGCAGCAGCTCTGCGGAGAGAGAGACGGACGACACTGACTTCAGACTGCTGTACCACGGTGAGCGGCTCACGGCGCCACGGCACTCAGCACCTCGGACTGCTGTTAGTACTGTCGTTGTTGTGTTGTGGAGAGTGGTGTCTCACAGCTGCGTGCTGCTCTGTGTGCAGTGGCTAACCTGGCTGTCAGGCTGAAGCCGTCCCACTCTGAGGCCTTGCGGCCTGCGCTCAACTCCCTGTACTGCAGCCTGGCTCTGTCCCCCGAGCCCTGCGCCAACAGAGGTGAGAGAGAGATGCAGAGATACTCAGAGAGATGCACACAGACACACAGACTGTTGGGGTAAAATTGCCCCCTGTGTATTGTATATACCCAGTGTATAATACTCTGCATGTTGGGAGAACAGAGTACAAGGATTTTTATATGACCTATATTATGTAGGCATAGTGATTATTTAACCTACTGTAACCATGTAACTCATTGTATTGTATTCTTATTGTAGGATTAGTTTAGACCAGACGCTGCAGATTTGACATTGACATATCTCACTGGAAATGTTGCCGTGGCCGGGGGGCTGAAACTTGTCAGTATTGAAAAAATAACATACTCGCGCATAACTGTGTTTCTGTGAAAGTCTAGAGACTTGAACCCACGGCCGTCCCCTCGTCTCTATCTTGGAAATGTCAAACCACAAACTCCCTATATTTATATTATGTTTTGAGGAACAGCTCAGAGCTGACAACATAAACAATATACATGCTGCTCTTCAGACAAACCAGCAATAAGATAGCGTCCCACGTCATCTAGCGCTAGGCAAACCTTGCAGATATGTCAACCGAAACTGTCGAGTGTGTTAGGGGTTATGATATTGGACACATTCCATGTCTGCCTAGCAACTAGATCTGTATATGATATGTCCTGCCCCGCAACTCTGACTTCTGACATATATAAAACTGTGTGGTGTTGCAAAAATAAACTGAAGACAAACGATCTGGCATTGTGTTGGTGACTTTTTTGTTCCCGAGCTCGTCTCCTGCGGAGGATCCACCATCCTGCACTGACGGCGCTGGGTTATCCTAGTCCAGGGAACCTGAAGGGTTTACTTCTGGTGAAGTGGTTGTACCTTAACACAGACACGTGTCCTTTTGTCATAAGATGAGCTACAATCTCTACCTCTCTCCAGCCGTGTCCATGCTGCTGTGTAACATAGCTCTGATAGTGCTGCTGCTGTCCCCTGTGTATATGTATTGTGTCAGTGAAGGTATAAAGTGGTGTGTGTCAAGGCTTACTAGAAGTGTACTTAAGAAAGATAAGGTGAAGCCAAGGCTCGGGCCAGAAGGTAGTTTGAGGTGTGTTTGTTATTTGCCATGAGCATGTTGGAGACAGTGTGAAAGAGTATGAGTGAAGTGTGTGCTCCCTAATCCATGTATTGAGGCATGAAGTATGAATGGTGCATAGAAATAAAGCTGTGTGTCGGCCACAAGAGCGTCCCTCATGAGAATAGGGTGTGTTGTGATTGAGTTTGCTAGTGTTGTTAGCTGTGATGTATTTTTCCAAAAACAGAAGGGTCACTAACAGCCCAGCCTTTTGCAGTGCATGGGCCGGTCCCCTTCCGGGCTGGCTGGCCTTATATGGTATAGAGAGCAAGCTCCTCCACTACTACTCTCCCCAGTAGTGGACAGCGACACGGGCTTCTATTTATGTGACGTAATACCGCTTGTCATTGGAATAAGGGTGGGGTGTCGTTTCCCATACTCCTCTGCAACTATTTGCACCAGAGAAGTGCACTTGGGTTCTGGGTCTCTTGCCCCTCACATTCACACGAGGAATCCTAGGAACGAAACATGTCATACCGTCTCTTTCATCTCATGTGTAGACATTGGAAACGTACGTGTTTGCTTCATTGTCCTAGAATCCTTTGCGCCACCGTATGCAAATTTATGGGCCCATGATTGGCTCCCTGACATTACCCACCCCGCGACTGTTGCAGCGCACAACAGTGACCACCAGGGGGAGCCCCATCAAAGCTCCATAATATGTGTGTGTGTGTGTCTGTGTCTGTCTGAGGCTTTCCTGTTTGACTTTCATACGGTGGTATGTGATCATTGACAAAGATTTCAATCTCTTTAAGTCATTAACGTTAGCATAAAAAGTAATAATGGCGAACTCTGTTTGCAATATTGGTCTGTTGTAAACATTATTAGCTCATTATGACGTTATTTCGAAGCCCCAAACTCATCACACATCAGATGCGCCGCTATTGATCAACACTAAACCCACCAGAGCTGTGTTTTGTACGGCTTTGTAATACAACTCGTAATTGTGAAAGATTGCATAAGTCTGCTAATATATGTGCATACCGATGTATACACCCGTTTACACACTTTGTTGCGTACAGTTTATTTTAGTCGTGTTTTGTAGGCTGCATTTTGCTTGTATAGTCGTGTTTATGTATATGAGCTCGTTTAAAAACAAAAGAAATTCAAACAGTGTTCAATTTCCAATGTAAATGCTGTGTTTCTGCCCTGAACATGTTGGGTGTGATGCTCATATGAAAAACTATGAAGTTTTATCCAACTCTGTTTCTCATTTTCGTCACACATCGCACATTATGCGGTGATTGTATGCAGTACGAAATGCCGGCGGTAGTGTGCAGTGAGAAAATAGCACTACCTTTTTATTGCGATGACAGCCGTGCCGTCTTTAGTTTGATCACAAGCTGCTGCTCATTGCGCTTCATCAAAGCACTGGCGATCAGTCCTGCAGTCTCTCTTTCCCAGAGCACTTCTCTGGGCTGTTTTTCACTCAGCTCGTCCCGGAGGAAACTGAGTTCATTTCAAATGGAGAATAACCCACTGGTTTAGAGCAATGCGAGCACTGCTTGCTCAAGGCAGACACACTGATCAGTTGGTATGTGCACTTCATGGCTAAACTTGATCGATAATGTCTTACTTCAGGCTAAGATCAATGTGTCCTTCTCTTTAGCACAAAGCATTGACGCTGCAAAGGAAGGCAGCTCTGTGGGTAGACTAGTTCCTGATGAGCACAAAAATCCAACCTGCAAAATGAAACCAATTCTTGTGGATCCGAAGCCACATTTGTGCCTCATTTTCCCTGATGAAGAAATCACTTTTAGCTATGGAGAGATGAATTGGCCCCGGAGAGAAAAGGTATGTGAATGACTGTATTAGTATGAAATACAATACTTTTGCAGTCAACCTGACAAGTGTAGAAATGTCCCCACGCAGCAGGACAAGCGTGTAAAGTCCTGCTATACAAGAATCTACAGACATGCATGTTTAACTTGTGAAAATGAGCCTCATTTTAACTGGGCTGAGGAATGTGTGGCTGCTGTTGCAGACTTGCTGGAGTCAGAGGAGGCCCTTCGGGATCAGGGTTGAAAACCACTGCAGGCTATCATAGAAAAAGCTTAATTTCGAAGGATGTTCTTCAGGGTATGATTAAGTCACTTTCAGTGGCTAACTTACGGATAGTGTCATGTTTGGACAGCAGAACTTGTTAACTTGCAAACCGCAACAAAATGGTCTGAAGCTTTCACTTTGAAACAGTTCAAATACTTATTATGGGGCCAAGCAACACATTTGCTGGAAGCCTTTTGTTATTGTTTAGGTTTTATTTTCTATTCCTCCAAAACGCATCTTCTCTGAAAATAATGATGCATAGGATGTGTGACCTGCTGTATAAAGTTGTGTTCAGGTTTGTTCAAGAAAAGTGCATTGTTTATATCGTTTGGCCATGTTGGATTGGTCAGAAATAATTTGTGTGCAGTGTAATATATTTTTGTTAAGTAACAGTGTACAAGCAAACTCTCAGTTGAAAATAATTCCTTCTGAAGTTTTTTATTTTATTATTATTTTATTTTTATGGTTGAGTTTTAAGGAGACACTTCTTAGTAGATTTGTGTTCAGTGCAGAACCTTGTAACTCCAATGTCATAAAAAACAAACAAATGAAAAACAATATAGGCAGTCACAGTAACTTGTCAGCTTAAACTGGCTTGGTCAAGCTGCCTCCCTTCTTGAGCTTAAGTTGCTTGACTGGTATACTGGTTTTTCCAGTTTTTCCTCTTTTTTTTCTGGGAGCAACACAGGTGCTTTTGACTTGCGGGGGTGACTTCAGGATCTCTAGGTAGCACACTGTTTTAGGCAGGCTCCTTTTTGTGTTTTTCGAGAGACGCAGAGCGAGAGTGAAGTGGGTTTTTGTTATGGCCTGTTTTTGACTACACTATATCCCTACTTTGACAATAGACTCCTTCTTTGATGCATAGGTCTTTATTTCTGCCTGTGATTCTTTAACTTGAACTTTGTTTTTTATTCTTGGATTTGTCCTGTTTGGTGCTCTTTCATTTTTTTGCAAGGACTTTGTTTTATGGTTTTTTGTTGGAAGGATTTTTCTCTTCCATCTATTGGACTATTCTTGTTCGGATTTCCATCCGGATTCCAGAGGACCATTTACAAGAGACTGTTCCTGGTGCAGGGGTGAGACCAGTCCAATACTGAAGGATTTTATTCACTTTGTGAATCTCTGTTTTTGTTTTTGAAGAGACTTTGTCCTAAGCCACCGTTTACCTCTCTTGTTATGTTTTTTAAATATATTTTATGTTCTTTGTATATTCTCTACAGTGCTTAGTGTATGCTTAATGTATCTAAAGGTCTGTAGCTTGTACATATGTATATAAATACATTTGTGGTAAGGTACTTGGGGGGGCAATATACTATGGGATATCACCTTATCTGCTTCATTTGGCCTTATTTTCTATAACTCTGGCAATACTCCCTAAGTACCAGGAGATTGTTACAACAACCTTTGGCACTTAGAGATTTGTTTCAACTCAGCCTTCATTATTAATGTGAGCTTCCCTACCAGGAATAAGTAACTCTAAGTATAATAGAATAAAGTAAGACAATCAACTCAATTGTTGTTAAATTAGAGTCCTGCACTGGCACAGACTGGAAGGGCCAATAAAACCTTCTGTATTCGGCTGCTATTAGTTTTAAAGTTTATGGCCATTGTACAGTTGTGCCATGTTATTTCCAATTTCCAAGTGTGTCAGCGAGTCCTCTCTCTCTCTCTCAGCGCTCAGTGCCCTGCCCCTGTTGCAGCAGCTGCTGTGTGTGGTCCAGAGCAGCAGCTCTGCGGAGAGAGAGACGGACGACACTGACTTCAGACTGCTGTACCACGGTGAGCGGCTCACGGCGCCACGGCACTCAGCACCTCGGACTGCTGTTAGTACTGTCGTTGTTGTGTTGTGGAGAGTGGTGTCTCACAGCTGCGTGCTGCTCTGTGTGCAGTGGCTAACCTGGCTGTCAGGCTGAAGCCGTCCCACTCTGAGGCCCTGCGGCCTGCGCTCAACTCCCTGTACTGCAGCCTGGCTCTGTCCCCCGAGCCCTGCGCCAACAGAGGTGAGAGAGAGATGCAGAGATACTCAGAGAGATGCACACAGACACACAGACTGTTGGGGTAAAATTGCCCCCTGTGTATTGTATATACCCAGTGTATAATACTCTGCATGTTGGGAGAACAGAGTACAAGGATTTTTATATGACCTATATTATGTAGGCATAGTGATTATTTAACCTACTGTAACCATGTAACTCATTGTATTGTATTCTTATTGTAGGATTAGTTTAGACCAGACGCTGCAGATTTGACATTGACATATCTCACTGGAAATGTTGCCGTGGCCGGGGGGCTGAAACTTGTCAGTATTGAAAAAATAACATACTCGCGCATAACTGTGTTTCTGTGAAAGTCTAGAGACTTGAACCCACGGCCGTCCCCTCGTCTCTATCTTGGAAATGTCAAACCACAAACTCCCTATATTTATATTATGTTTTGAGGAACAGCTCAGAGCTGACAACATAAACAATATACATGCTGCTCTTCAGACAAACCAGCAATAAGATAGCGTCCCACGTCATCTAGCGCTAGGCAAACCTTGCAGATATGTCAACCGAAACTGTCGAGTGTGTTAGGGGTTATGATATTGGACACATTCCATGTCTGCCTAGCAACTAGATCTGTATATGATATGTCCTGCCCCGCAACTCTGACTTCTGACATGTATAAAACTGTGTGGTGTTGCAAAAATAAACTGAAGACAAACGATCTGGCATTGTGTTGGTGACTTTTTTGTTCCCGAGCTCGTCTCCTGCGGAGGATCCACCATCCTGCACTGACGGCGCTGGGTTATCCTAGTCCAGGGAACCTGAAGGGTTTACTTCTGGTGAAGTGGTTGTACCTTAACACAGACACGTGTCCTTTTGTCATAAGATGAGCTACAATCTCTACCTCTCTCCAGCCGTGTCCATGCTGCTGTGTAACATAGCTCTGATAGTGCTGCTGCTGTCCCCTGTGTATATGTATTGTGTCAGTGAAGGTATAAAGTGGTGTGTGTCAAGGCTTACTAGAAGTGTACTTAAGAAAGATAAGGTGAAGCCAAGGCTCGGGCCAGAAGGTAGTTTGAGGTGTGTTTGTTATTTGCCATGAGCATGTTGGAGACAGTGTGAAAGAGTATGAGTGAAGTGTGTGCTCCCTAATCCATGTATTGAGGCATGAAGTATGAATGGTGCATAGAAATAAAGCTGTGTGTCGGCCACAAGAGCGTCCCTCATGAGAATAGGGTGTGTTGTGATTGAGTTTGCTAGTGTTGTTAGCTGTGATGTATTTTTCCAAAAACAGAAGGGTCACTAACAGCCCAGCCTTTTGCAGTGCATGGGCCGGTCCCCTTCCGGGCTGGCTGGCCTTATATGGTATAGAGAGCAAGCTCCTCCACTACTACTCTCCCCAGTAGTGGACAGCGACACGGGCTTCTATTTATGTGACGTAATACCGCTTGTCATTGGAATAAGGGTGGGGTGTCGTTTCCCATACTCCTCTGCAACTATTTGCACCAGAGAAGTGCACTTGGGTTCTGGGTCTCTTGCCCCTCACATTCACACGAGGAATCCTAGGAACGAAACATGTCATACCGTCTCTTTCATCTCATGTGTAGACATTGGAAACGTACGTGTTTGCTTCATTGTCCTAGAATCCTTTGCGCCACCGTATGCAAATTTATGGGCCCATGATTGGCTCCCTGACATTACCCACCCCGCGACTGTTGCAGCGCACAACAGTGACCACCAGGGGGAGCCCCATCAAAGCTCCATAATATGTGTGTGTGTGTGTCTGTGTCTGTCTGAGGCTTTCCTGTTTGACTTTCATACGGTGGTATGTGATCATTGACAAAGATTTCAATCTCTTTAAGTCATTAACGTTAGCATAAAAAGTAATAATGGCGAACTCTGTTTGCAATATTGGTCTGTTGTAAACATTATTAGCTCATTATGACGTTATTTCGAAGCCCCAAACTGATCACACATCAGATGCGCCGCTATTGATCAACACTAAACCCACCAGAGCTGTGTTTTGTACGGCTTTGTAATACAACTCGTAACTGTGAAAGATTGCATAAGTCTGCTAATATATGTGCATACCGATGTATACACCCGTTTACACACTTTGTTGCGTACAGTTTATTTTAGTCGTGTTTTGTAGGCTGCATTTTGCTTGTATAGTCGTGTTTATGTATATGAGCTCGTTTAAAAACAAAAGAAATTCAAACAGTGTTCAATTTCCAATGTAAATGCTGTGTTTCTGCCCTGAAAATGTTGGCTGTGATGCTCATATGAAAAACTATGAAGTTTTATCCAACTCTGTTTCTCATTTTCGTCACACATCGCACATTATGCGGTGATTGTATGCAGTACGAAATGCCGGCGGTAGTGTGCAGTGAGAAAATAGCACTACCTTTTTATTGCGATGACAGCCGTGCCGTCTTTAGTTTGATCACAAGCTGCTGCTCATTGCGCTTCATCAAAGCACTGGCGATCAGTCCTGCAGTCTCTCTTTCCCAGAGCACTTCTCTGGGCTGTTTTTCACTCAGCTCGTCCCGGAGGAAACTGAGTTCATTTCAAATGGAGAATAACCCACTGGTTTAGAGCAATGCGAGCACTGCTTGCTCAAGGCAGACACACTGATCAGTTGGTATGTGCACTTCATGGCTAAACTTGATCGATAATGTCTTACTTCAGGCTAAGATCAATGTGTCCTTCTCTTTAGCACAAAGCATTGACGCTGCAAAGGAAGGCAGCTCTGTGGGTAGACTAGTTCCTGATGAGCACAAAAATCCAACCTGCAAAATGAAACCAATTCTTGTGGATCCGAAGCCACATTTGTGCCTCATTTTCCCTGATGAAGAAATCACTTTTAGCTATGGAGAGATGAATTGGCCCCGGAGAGAAAAGGTATGTGAATGACTGTATTAGTATGAAATACAATACTTTTGCAGTCAACCTGACAAGTGTAGAAATGTCCCCACGCAGCAGGACAAGCGTGTAAAGTCCTGCTATACAAGAATCTACAGACATGCATGTTTAACTTGTGAAAATGAGCCTCATTTTAACTGGGCTGAGGAATGTGTGGCTGCTGTTGCAGACTTGCTGGAGTCAGAGGAGGCCCTTCGGGATCAGGGTTGAAAACCACTGCAGGCTATCATAGAAAAAGCTTAATTTCGAAGGATGTTCTTCAGGGTATGATTAAGTCACTTTCAGTGGCTAACTTACGGATAGTGTCATGTTTGGACAGCAGAACTTGTTAACTTGCAAACCGCAACAAAATGGTCTGAAGCTTTCACTTTGAAACAGTTCAAATACTTATTATGGGGCCAAGCAACACATTTGCTGGAAGCCTTTTGTTATTGTTTAGGTTTTATTTTCTATTCCTCCAAAACGCATCTTCTCTGAAAATAATGATGCATAGGATGTGTGACCTGCTGTATAAAGTTGTGTTCAGGTTTGTTCAAGAAAAGTGCATTGTTTATATCGTTTGGCCATGTTGGATTGGTCAGAAATAATTTGTGTGCAGTGTAATATATTTTTGTTAAGTAACAGTGTACAAGCAAACTCTCAGTTGAAAATAATTCCTTCTGAAGTTTTTTATTTTATTATTATTTTATTTTTATGGTTGAGTTTTAAGGAGACACTTCTTAGTAGATTTGTGTTCAGTGCAGAACCTTGTAACTCCAATGTCATAAAAAACAAACAAATGAAAAACAATATAGGCAGTCACAGTAACTTGTCAGCTTAAACTGGCTTGGTCAAGCTGCCTCCCTTCTTGAGCTTAAGTTGCTTGACTGGTATACTGGTTTTTCCAGTTTTTCCTCTTTTTTTCTGGGAGCAACACAGGTGCTTTTGACTTGCAGGGGTGACTTCAGGATCTCTAGGTAGCACACTGTTTTAGGCAGGCTCCTTTTTGTGTTTTTCGAGAGACGCGGAGCGAGAGTGAAGTGGGTTTTTGTTATGGCCTGTTTTTGACTACACTATATCCCTACTTTGACAATAGACTCCTTCTTTGATGCATAGGTCTTTATTTCTGCCTGTGATTCTTTAACTTGAACTTTGTTTTTTATTCTTGGATTTGTCCTGTTTGGTGCTCTTTCATTTTTTTGCAAGGACTTTGTTTTATGTTTTTTTGTTGGAAGGATTTTTCTCTTCCATCTATTGGACTATTCTTGTTCGGATTTCCATCCGGATTCCAGAGGACCATTTACAAGAGACTGTTCCTGGTGCAGGGGTGAGACCAGTCCAATACTGAAGGATTTTATTCACTTTGTGAATCTCTGTTTTTGTTTTTGAAGAGACTTTGTCCTAAGCCACCGTTTACCTCTCTTGTTATGTTTTTTAAATATATTTTATGTTCTTTGTATATTCTCTACAGTGCTTAGTGTATGCTTCATGTATCTAAAGGTCTGTAGCTTGTACATATGTATATAAATACATTTGTGGTAAGGTACTTGGGGGGGCAATATACTATGGGATATCACCTTATCTGCTTCATTTGGCCTTATTTTCTATAACTCTGGCAATACTCCCTAAGTACCAGGAGATTGTTACAACAACCTTTGGCACTTAGAGATTTGTTTCAACTCAGCCTTCATTATTAATGTGAGCTTCCCTACCAGGAATAAGTAACTCTAAGTATAATAAAATAAAGTAAGACAATCAACTCAATTGTTGTTAAATTAGAGTCCTGCACTGGCACAGACTGGAAGGGCCAATAAAACCTTCTGTATTCGGCTGCTATTAGTTTTAAAGTTTATGGCCATTGTACAGTTGTGCCATGTTATTTCCAATTTCCAAGTGTGTCAGCGAGTCCTCTCTCTCTCTCTCTCTCTCTCTCTGTCTCTCAGCACTCAGTGCCCTGCCCCTGGTGCAGCAGCTGCTGTGTGTGGTCCAGAGCAGCGGCTCTGCGGAGAGAGAGACGGACGACACTGACTTCAGACTGCTGTACCACGGTGAGCGGCTCACGGCGCCACGGCACTCAGCACCTCGGACTGCTGTTAGTACTGTCGTTGTTGTGTTGTGGAGAGTGGTGTCTCACAGCTGCGTGCTGCTCTGTGTGCAGTGGCTAACCTGGCTGTCAGGCTGAAGCCGTCCCACTCTGAGGCCCTGCAGCCTGCGCTCAACTCCCTGTACTGCAGCCTGGCTCTGTCTCCCGAGCCCTGCGCCAACAGAGGTGAGAGAGAGATGCAGAGATACTCAGAGAGATGCACACAGACACACAGACTGTTGGGGTAAAATTGCCCCCTGTGTATTGTATATACCCAGTGTATAATACTCTGCATGTTGGGAGAACAGAGTACAAGGATTTTTATATGACCTATATTATGTAGGCATAGTGATTATTTAACCTACTGTAACCATGTAACTCATTGTATTGTATTCTTATTGTAGGATTAGTTTAGACCAGACGCTGCAGATTTGACATTGACATATCTCACTGGAAATGTTGCCGTGGCCGGGGGGCTGAAACTTGTCAGTATTGAAAAAATAACATACTCGCGCATAACTGTGTTTCTGTGAAAGTCTAGAGACTTGAACCCACGGCCGTCCCCTCGTCTCTATCTTGGAAATGTCAAACCACAAACTCCCTATATTTATATTATGTTTTGAGGAACAGCTCAGAGCTGACAACATAAACAATATACATGCTGCTCTTCAGACAAACCAGCAATAAGATAGCGTCCCACGTCATCTAGCGCTAGGCAAACCGTGCAGATATGTCAACCGAAACTGTCGAGTGTGTTAGGGGTTATGATATTGGACACATTCCATGTCTGCCTAGCAACTAGATCTGTATATGATATGTCCTGCCCCGCAACTCTGACTTCTGACATGTATAAAACTGTGTGGTGTTGCAAAAATAAACTGAAGACAAACGATCTGGCATTGTGTTGGTGACTTTTTTGTTCCCGAGCTCGTCTCTTGCAGAGGATCCACCATCCTACACTGACGGCGCTGGGTTATCCTAGTCCAGGGGTTTTCCTAGCCCAGCGAACCTGAAGGGTTTACTTCTGGTGAAGTGGTTGTACCTTAACAATTTGGGGGCTCGTCCGGGATACATTTGGTGAGTAGTCTCTTTTTGCCTTTGTTCTGTACCCTAAGAACTGCTCGCTACTTGTATCCAAAACGTGATGGACTAGAGGGCTGTTCCAGTTAGGCAGTAGACTCTAAATGCCCTAGTTCTGTGACTTAAGAGCTGCTGACTGACTGATGTATATTGGACTAGAAGGCTGTTACAATTAGGTAATAGGTTAGTAAGTAGACTCTATGCAGGCTAAGATGAATATGTCCTTCTCTTTAGCACAAAGCATTGACGCTGCAAAGGAAGGCAGCTCTGTGGGTAGACTAGTTCCTGATGAGCACAAAAATCCAACCTGCAAAGTGAAACCAATTCTTGTGGATCCCAAGCCACATTTGTGCCTCTTTGCGATAAGAGACATTTTCCCTGATGAAGAAATCACTTTTAGCTATGGAGAGATGAATTGGCCCCGGAGAGAAAAGGTATGTGAATGACTGTATTAGTATGAAATACAATACTTTTGCAGTCAACCTGACAAGTGTAGAAATGTCCCCACGTAGCAGGACAAGCGTGTAAAGTCCTGCTATACAAGAATCTACAGACATGCATGTTTAACTTGTGAAAATGAGCCTCATTTTAACTGGGCTGAGGAATGTGTGGCTGCTGTTGCAGACTTGCTGGAGTCAGAGGAGGCCCTTCGGGATCAGGGTTGAGAACCACTGCAGGCTATCATAGAAAAAGCTTAATTTCGAAGGATGTTCTGCAGGGTATGATTAAGTCACTTTGAGTGGCTAACTTACGGATAGTGTCATGTTTGGACAGCAGAACTTGTTAACTTGCAAACCGCAACAAAATGGTCTGAAGCTTTCACTTTGAAACAGTTCAAATACTTATTATGGGGCCAAGCAACACATTTGCTGGAAGCCTTTTGTTATTGTTTAGATTTTATTTTCTATTCCTCCAAAACGCATCTTCTCTGAAAATAATGATGCATAGGATGTGTGACCTGCTGTATAAAGTTGTGTTCAGGTTTGTTCAAGAAAAGTGCATTGTTTATATCGTTTGGCCATGTTGGATTGGTCAGAAATAATTTGTGTGCAGTGTAATATATTTTTGTTAAGTAACAGTGTACAAGCAAACTCTCAGTTGAAAATAATTCCTTCTGAAGTTTTTTATTTTATTATTATTTTATTTTTATGGTTGAGTTTTAAGGAGACACTTCTTAGTAGATTTGTGTTCAGTGCAGAACCTTGTAACTCCAATGTCATAAAAAACAAACAAATGAAAAACAATATAGGCAGTCACAGTAACTTGTCAGCTTAAACTGGCTTGGTCAAGCTGCCTCCCTTCTTGAGCTTAAGTTGCTTGACTGGTATACTGGTTTTTCCAGTTTTTCCTCTTTTTTTTCTGGGAGCAACACAGGTGCTTTTGAGTGTTGCTCTATAGCCTGCGGGGGTGACTTCAGGATCTCTAGGTAGCACACTGTTTTAGGCAGGCTCCTTTTTGTGTTTTTCGAGAGACGCGGAGCGAGAGTGAAGTGGGTTTTTGTTATGGCCTGTTTTTGACTACACTATATCCCTACTTTGACTATAGACTCCTTCTTTGATGCATAGGTCTTTATTTCTGCCTGTGAATCTTTAACTTGAACTTTGTTTTTTATTCTTGGATTTGTCCTGTTTGGTGCTCTTTCATTTTTTTGCAAGGACTTTGTTTTATGGTTTTTTGTTGGAAGGATTTTTCTCTTCCATCTATTGGACTATTCTTGTTCGGATTTCCATCCGGATTCCAGAGGACCATTTACAAGAGACTGTTCCTGGTGCAGGGGTGAGACCAGTCCAATACTGAAGGATTTTATTCACTTTGTGAATCTCTGTTTTTGTTTTTGAAGAGACTTTGTCCTAAGCCACCGTTTACCTCTCTTGTTATGTTTTTTAAATATATTTTATGTTCTTTGTATATTCTCTACAGTGCTTAGTGTATGCTTAATGTGTCTAAAGGTCTGTAGCTTGTACATATGTATATAAATACATTTGTGGTAAGGTACTTGGGGGGGCAATATACTATGGGATATCACCTTATCTGCTTCATTTGGCCTTATTTTCTATAACTCTGGCAATACTCCCTAAGTACCAGGAGATTGTTACAACAACCTTTGGCACTTAGAGATTTGTTTCAACTCAGCCTTCATTATTAATGTGAGCTTCCCTACCAGGAATAAGTAACTCTAAGTATAATAGAATAAAGTAAGACAATCAACTCAATTGTTGTTAAATTAGAGTCCTGCACTGGCACAGACTGGAAGGGCCAATAAAACCTTCTGTATTCGGCTGCTATTAGTTTTAAAGTTTATGGCCATTGTACAGTTGTGCCATGTTATTTCCAATTTCCAAGTGTGTCAGCGAGTCCTCTCTCTCTCTCTCTCTCTCTCTCTCTCTCTGTCTCTCAGCACTCAGTGCCCTGCCCCTGGTGCAGCAGCTGCTGTGTGTGGTCCAGAGCAGCGGGTCTGCGGAGAGAGAGACGGACGACACTGACTTCAGACTGCTGTACCACGGTGAGCGGCTCACGGCGCCACGGCACTCAGCACCTCGGACTGCTGTTAGTACTGTCGTTGTTGTGTTGTGGAGAGTGGTGTCTCACAGCTGCGTGCTGCTCTGTGTGCAGTGGCTAACCTGGCTGTCAGGCTGAAGCCGTCCCACTCTGAGGCCCTGCAGCCTGCGCTCAACTCCCTGTACTGCAGCCTGGCTCTGTCTCCCGAGCCCTGCGCCAACAGAGGTGAGAGAGAGATGCAGAGATACTCAGAGAGATGCACACAGACACACAGACTGTTGGGGTAAAATTGCCCCCTGTGTATTGTATATACCCAGTGTATAATACTCTGCATGTTGGGAGAACAGAGTACAAGGATTTTTATATGACCTATATTATGTAGGCATAGTGATTATTTAACCTACTGTAACCATGTAACTCATTGTATTGTATTCTTATTGTAGGATTAGTTTAGACCAGACGCTGCAGATTTGACATTGACATATCTCACTGGAAATGTTGCCGTGGCCGGGGGGCTGAAACTTGTCAGTATTGAAAAAATAACATACTCGCGCATAACTGTGTTTCTGTGAAAGTCTAGAGACTTGAACCCACGGCCGTCCCCTCGTCTCTATCTTGGAAATGTCAAACCACAAACTCCCTATATTTATATTATGTTTTGAGGAACAGCTCAGAGCTGACAACATAAACAATATACATGCTGCTCTTCAGACAAACCAGCAATAAGATAGCGTCCCACGTCATCTAGCGCTAGGCAAACCGTGCAGATATGTCAACCGAAACTGTCGAGTGTGTTAGGGGTTATGATATTGGACACATTCCATGTCTGCCTAGCAACTAGATCTGTATATGATATGTCCTGCCCCAGAACTCTGACTTCTGACATGTATAAAACTGTGTGGTGTTGCAAAAATAAACTGAAGACAAACGATCTGGCATTGTGTTGGTGACTTTTTTGTTCCCGAGCTCGTCTCCTGCGGAGGATCCACCATCCTGCACTGACGGCGCTGGGTTATCCTAGTCCAGGGGTTTTCCTAGCCCAGCGAACCTGAAGGGTTTACTTCTGGTGAAGTGGTTGTACCTTAACAATTTGGGGGCTCGTCCGGGATACATTTGGTGAGTAGTCTCTTTTTGCCTTTGTTCTGTACCCTAAGAACTGCTCGCTACTTGTATCCAAAACGTGATGGACTAGAGGGCTGTTCCAGTTAGGCAGTAGACTCTAAATGCCCTAGTTCTGTGACTTAAGAGCTGCTGACTGACTGATGTATATTGGACTAGAAGGCTGTTACAATTAGGTAATAGGTTAGTAAGTAGACTCTATGCAGGCTAAGATGAATATGTCCTTCTCTTTAGCACAAAGCATTGACGCTGCAAAGGAAGGCAGCTCTGTGGGTAGACTAGTTCCTGATGAGCACAAAAATCCAACCTGCAAAGTGAAACCAATTCTTGTGGATCCCAAGCCACATTTGTGCCTCTTTGCGATAAGAGACATTTTCCCTGATGAAGAAATCACTTTTAGCTATGGAGAGATGAATTGGCCCCGGAGAGAAAAGGTATGTGAATGACTGTATTAGTATGAAATACAATACTTTTGCAGTCAACCTGACAAGTGTAGAAATGTCCCCACGTAGCAGGACAAGCGTGTAAAGTCCTGCTATACAAGAATCTACAGACATGCATGTTTAACTTGTGAAAATGAGCCTCATTTTAACTGGGCTGAGGAATGTGTGGCTGCTGTTGCAGACTTGCTGGAGTCAGAGGAGGCCCTTCGGGATCAGGGTTGAGAACCACTGCAGGCTATCATAGAAAAAGCTTAATTTCGAAGGATGTTCTGCAGGGTATGATTAAGTCACTTTGAGTGGCTAACTTACGGATAGTGTCATGTTTGGACAGCAGAACTTGTTAACTTGCAAACCGCAACAAAATGGTCTGAAGCTTTCACTTTGAAACAGTTCAAATACTTATTATGGGGCCAAGCAACACATTTGCTGGAAGCCTTTTGTTATTGTTTAGATTTTATTTTCTATTCCTCCAAAACGCATCTTCTCTGAAAATAATGATGCATAGGATGTGTGACCTGCTGTATAAAGTTGTGTTCAGGTTTGTTCAAGAAAAGTGCATTGTTTATATCGTTTGGCCATGTTGGATTGGTCAGAAATAATTTGTGTGCAGTGTAATATATTTTTGTTAAGTAACAGTGTACAAGCAAACTCTCAGTTGAAAATAATTCCTTCTGAAGTTTTTTATTTTATTATTATTTTATTTTTATGGTTGAGTTTTAAGGAGACACTTCTTAGTAGATTTGTGTTCAGTGCAGAACCTTGTAACTCCAATGTCATAAAAAACAAACAAATGAAAAACAATATAGGCAGTCACAGTAACTTGTCAGCTTAAACTGGCTTGGTCAAGCTGCCTCCCTTCTTGAGCTTAAGTTGCTTGACTGGTATACTGGTTTTTCCAGTTTTTCCTCTTTTTTTTCTGGGAGCAACACAGGTGCTTTTGAGTGTTGCTCTATAGCCTGCGGGGGTGACTTCAGGATCTCTAGGTAGCACACTGTTTTAGGCAGGCTCCTTTTTGTGTTTTTCGAGAGACGCGGAGCGAGAGTGAAGTGGGTTTTTGTTATGGCCTGTTTTTGACTACACTATATCCCTACTTTGACTATAGACTCCTTCTTTGATGCATAGGTCTTTATTTCTGCCTGTGAATCTTTAACTTGAACTTTGTTTTTTATTCTTGGATTTGTCCTGTTTGGTGCTCTTTCATTTTTTTGCAAGGACTTTGTTTTATGGTTTTTTGTTGGAAGGATTTTTCTCTTCCATCTATTGGACTATTCTTGTTCGGATTTCCATCCGGATTCCAGAGGACCATTTACAAGAGACTGTTCCTGGTGCAGGGGTGAGACCAGTCCAATACTGAAGGATTTTATTCACTTTGTGAATCTCTGTTTTTGTTTTTGAAGAGACTTTGTCCTAAGCCACCGTTTACCTCTCTTGTTATGTTTTTTAAATATATTTTATGTTCTTTGTATATTCTCTACAGTGCTTAGTGTATGCTTAATGTGTCTAAAGGTCTGTAGCTTGTACATATGTATATAAATACATTTGTGGTAAGGTACTTGGGGGGGCAATATACTATGGGATATCACCTTATCTGCTTCATTTGGCCTTATTTTCTATAACTCTGGCAATACTCCCTAAGTACCAGGAGATTGTTACAACAACCTTTGGCACTTAGAGATTTGTTTCAACTCAGCCTTCATTATTAATGTGAGCTTCCCTACCAGGAATAAGTAACTCTAAGTATAATAGAATAAAGTAAGACAATCAACTCAATTGTTGTTAAATTAGAGTCCTGCACTGGCACAGACTGGAAGGGCCAATAAAACCTTCTGTATTCGGCTGCTATTAGTTTTAAAGTTTATGGCCATTGTACAGTTGTGCCATGTTATTTCCAATTTCCAAGTGTGTCAGCGAGTCCTCTCTCTCTCTCTCAGCGCTCAGTGCCCTGCCCCTGGTGCAGCAGCTGCTGTGTGTGGTCCAGAGCAGCGGGTCTGCGGAGAGAGACGGACGACACTGACTTCAGACTGCTGTACCACGGTGATCGGCTCACGGCGCCACGGCACTCAGCACCTCGGACTGCTGTTAGTACTGTCGTTGTTGTGTTGTGGAGAGTGGTGTCTCACAGCTGCGTGCTGCTCTGTGTGCAGTGGCTAACCTGGCTGTCAGGCTGAAGCCGTCCCACTCTGAGGCCCTGCAGCCTGCGCTCAACTCCCTGTACTGCAGCCTGGCTCTGTCCCCCGAGCCCTGCGCCAACAGAGGTGAGAGAGAGATGCAGAGATACTCAGAGAGATGCACACAGACACACAGACTGTTGGGGTAAAATTGCCCCCTGTGTATTGTATATACCCAGTGTATAATACTCTGCATGTTGGGAGAACAGAGTACAAGGATTTTTATATGACCTATATTATGTAGGCATAGTGATTATTTAACCTACTGTAACCATGTAACTCATTGTATTGTATTCTTATTGTAGGATTAGTTTAGACCAGACGCTGCAGATTTGACATTGACATATCTCACTGGAAATGTTGCCGTGGCCGGGGGGCTGAAACTTGTCAGTATTGAAAAAATAACATACTCGCGCATAACTGTGTTTCTGTGAAAGTCTAGACACTTGAACCCACGGCCGTCCCCTCGTCTCTATCTTGGAAATGTCAAACCACAAACTCCCTATATTTATATTATGTTTTGAGGAACAGCTCAGAGCTGACAACATAAACAATATACATGCTGCTCTTCAGACAAACCAGCAATAAGATAGCGTCCCACATCATCTAGCGCTAGGCAAACCGTGCAGATATGTCAACCGAAACTGTCGAGTGTGTTAGGGGTTATGATATTGGACACATTCCATGTCTGCCTAGCAACTAGATCTGTATATGATATGTCCTGCCCCGCAACTCTGACTTCTGACATGTATAAAACTGTGTGGTGTTGCAAAAATAAACTGAAGACAAACGATCTGGCATTGTGTTGGTGACTTTTTTGTTCCCGAGCTCGTCTCTTGCAGAGGATCCACCATCCTGCACTGACGGCGCTGGGTTATCCTAGTCCAGGGGTTTTCCTAGCCCAGCGAACCTGAAGGGTTTACTTCTGGTGAAGTGGTTGTACCTTAACAATTTGGGGGCTTGTCCGGGATACATTTGGTGAGTAGTCTCTTTTTGCCTTTGTTCTGTACCCTAAGAACTGCTCGCTACTTGTATCCAAAACGTGATGGACTAGAGGGCTGTTCCAGTTAGGCAGTAGACTCTAAATGCCCTAGTTCTGTGACTTAAGAGCTGCTGACTGACTGATGTATATTGGACTAGAAGGCTGTTACAATTAGGTAATAGGTTAGTAAGTAGACTCTATGCAGGCTAAGATGAATATGTCCTTCTCTTTAGCACAAAGCATTGACGCTGCAAAGGAAGGCAGCTCTGTGGGTAGACTAGTTCCTGATGAGCACAAAAATCCAACCTGCAAAGTGAAACCAATTCTTGTGGATCCCAAGCCACATTTGTGCCTCTTTGCGATAAGAGACATTTTCCCTGATGAAGAAATCACTTTTAGCTATGGAGAGATGAATTGGCCCCGGAGAGAAAAGGTATGTGAATGACTGTATTAGTATGAAATACAATACTTTTGCAGTCAACCTGACAAGTGTAGAAATGTCCCCACGTAGCAGGACAAGCGTGTAAAGTCCTGCTATACAAGAATCTACAGACATGCATGTTTAACTTGTGAAAATGAGCCTCATTTTAACTGGGCTGAGGAATGTGTGGCTGCTGTTGCAGACTTGCTGGAGTCAGAGGAGGCCCTTCGGGATCAGGGTTGAGAACCACTGCAGGCTATCATAGAAAAAGCTTAATTTCGAAGGATGTTCTGCAGGGTATGATTAAGTCACTTTGAGTGGCTAACTTACGGATAGTGTCATGTTTGGACAGCAGAACTTGTTAACTTGCAAACCGCAACAAAATGGTCTGAAGCTTTCACTTTGAAACAGTTCAAATACTTATTATGGGGCCAAGCAACACATTTGCTGGAAGCCTTTTGTTATTGTTTAGATTTTATTTTCTATTCCTCCAAAACGCATCTTCTCTGAAAATAATGATGCATAGGATGTGTGACCTGCTGTATAAAGTTGTGTTCAGGTTTGTTCAAGAAAAGTGCATTGTTTATATCGTTTGGCCATGTTGGATTGGTCAGAAATAATTTGTGTGCAGTGTAATATATTTTTGTTAAGTAACAGTGTACAAGCAAACTCTCAGTTGAAAATAATTCCTTCTGAAGTTTTTTATTTTATTATTATTTTATTTTTATGGTTGAGTTTTAAGGAGACACTTCTTAGTAGATTTGTGTTCAGTGCAGAACCTTGTAACTCCAATGTCATAAAAAACAAACAAATGAAAAACAATATAGGCAGTCACAGTAACTTGTCAGCTTAAACTGGCTTGGTCAAGCTGCCTCCCTTCTTGAGCTTAAGTTGCTTGACTGGTATACTGGTTTTTCCAGTTTTTCCTCTTTTTTTTCTGGGAGCAACACAGGTGCTTTTGAGTGTTGCTCTATAGCCTGCGGGGGTGACTTCAGGATCTCTAGGTAGCACACTGTTTTAGGCAGGCTCCTTTTTGTGTTTTTCGAGAGACGCGGAGCGAGAGTGAAGTGGGTTTTTGTTATGGCCTGTTTTTGACTACACTATATCCCTACTTTGACTATAGACTCCTTCTTTGATGCATAGGTCTTTATTTCTGCCTGTGAATCTTTAACTTGAACTTTGTTTTTTATTCTTGGATTTGTCCTGTTTGGTGCTCTTTCATTTTTTTGCAAGGACTTTGTTTTATGGTTTTTTGTTGGAAGGATTTTTCTCTTCCATCTATTGGACTATTCTTGTTCGGATTTCCATCCGGATTCCAGAGGACCATTTACAAGAGACTGTTCCTGGTGCAGGGGTGAGACCAGTCCAATACTGAAGGATTTTATTCACTTTGTGAATCTCTGTTTTTGTTTTTGAAGAGACTTTGTCCTAAGCCACCGTTTACCTCTCTTGTTATGTTTTTTAAATATATTTTATGTTCTTTGTATATTCTCTACAGTGCTTAGTGTATGCTTAATGTGTCTAAAGGTCTGTAGCTTGTACATATGTATATAAATACATTTGTGGTAAGGTACTTGGGGGGGCAATATACTATGGGATATCACCTTATCTGCTTCATTTGGCCTTATTTTCTATAACTCTGGCAATACTCCCTAAGTACCAGGAGATTGTTACAACAACCTTTGGCACTTAGAGATTTGTTTCAACTCAGCCTTCATTATTAATGTGAGCTTCCCTACCAGGAATAAGTAACTCTAAGTATAATAGAATAAAGTAAGACAATCAACTCAATTGTTGTTAAATTAGAGTCCTGCACTGGCACAGACTGGAAGGGCCAATAAAACCTTCTGTATTCGGCTGCTATTAGTTTTAAAGTTTATGGCCATTGTACAGTTGTGCCATGTTATTTCCAATTTCCAAGTGTGTCAGCGAGTCCTCTCTCTCTCTCTCAGCGCTCAGTGCCCTGCCCCTGGTGCAGCAGCTGCTGTGTGTGGTCCAGAGCAGCGGGTCTGCGGAGAGAGACGGACGACACTGACTTCAGACTGCTGTACCACGGTGATCGGCTCACGGCGCCACGGCACTCAGCACCTCGGACTGCTGTTAGTACTGTCGTTGTTGTGTTGTGGAGAGTGGTGTCTCACAGCTGCGTGCTGCTCTGTGTGCAGTGGCTAACCTGGCTGTCAGGCTGAAGCCGTCCCACTCTGAGGCCCTGCAGCCTGCGCTCAACTCCCTGTACTGCAGCCTGGCTCTGTCCCCCGAGCCCTGCGCCAACAGAGGTGAGAGAGAGATGCAGAGATACTCAGAGACATGCACACAGACACACAGACTGTTGGGGTAAAATTGCCCCCTGTGTATTGTATATACCCAGTGTATAATATTCTGCATGTTGGGAGAACAGAGTACAAGGATTTTTATATGACCTATATTATGTAGGCATAGTGATTATTTAACCTACTGTAACCATGTAACTCATTGTATTGTATTCTTATTGTAGGATTAGTTTAGACCAGACGCTGCAGATTTGACATTGACATATCTCACTGGAAATGTTGCCGTGGCTGGGGGGCTGAAACTTGTCAGTATTGAAAAAATAACATACTCGCGCATAACTGTGTTTCTGTGAAAGTCTAGACACTTGAACCCACGGCCGTCCCCTCGTCTCTATCTTGGAAATGTCAAACCACAAACTCCCTATATTTATATTATGTTTTGAGAAACAGCTCAGAGCTGACAACATAAACAATATACATGCTGCTCTTCAGACAAACCAGCAATAAGATAGCGTCCCACGTCATCTAGCGCTAGGCAAACCGTGCAGATATGTCAACCGAAACTGTCGAGTGTGTTAGGGGTTATGATATTGGACACATTCCATGTCTGTCTAGCAACTAGATCTGTATATGATATGTCCTGCCCCAGAACTCTGACTTCTGACATGTATAAAACTGTGTGGTGTTGCAAAAATAAACTGAAGACAAACGATATGGCATTGTGTTGGTGACTTTTTTGTTCCCGAGCTCGTCTCCTGCGGAGGATCCACCATCCTGCACTGACGGCGCTGGGTTATCCTAGTCCAGGGAACCTGAAGGGTTTACTTCTGGTGAAGTGGTTGTACCTTAACACAGACACGTGTCCTTTTGTCATAAGATGAGCTACAATCTCTACCTCTCTCCAGCCGTGTCCATGCTGCTGTGTAACATAGCTCTGATAGTGCTGCTGCTGTCCCCTGTGTATATGTATTGTGTCAGTGAAGGTATAAAGTGGTGTGTGTCAAGGCTTACTAGAAGTGTACTTAAGAAAGATAAGGTGAAGCCAAGGCTCGGGCCAGAAGCTAGTTTGAGGTGTGTTTGTTATTTGCCATGAGCATGTTGGAGACAGTGTGAAAGAGTATGAGTGAAGTGTGTGCTCCCTAATCCATGTATTGAGGCATGAAGTATGAATGGTGCATATAAATAAAGCTGTGTGTCGGCCACAAGAGCGTCCCTCATGAGAATAGGGTGTGTTGTGATTGAGTTTGCTAGTGTTGTTAGCTGTGATGTATTTTTCCAAAAACAGAAGGGTCACTAACAGCCCAGCCTTTTGCAGTGCATGGGCCGGTCCCCTTCCGGGCTGGCTGGCCTTATATGGTATAGAGAGCAAGCTCCTCCACTACTACTCTCCCCAGTAGTGGACAGCGACACGGGCTTCTATTTATGTGACGTAATACCGCTTGTCATTGGAATAAGGGTGGGGTATCGTTTCCCATACTCCTTTGCAACTATTTGCACCAGAGAAGTGCACTTGGGTTCTGGTTCTCTTGCCCCTCACATTCACACGAGGAATCCTAGGAACGAAACATGTCATACCGTCTCTTTCATCTCATGTGTAGACATTGGAAACGTACGTGTTTGCTTCATTGTCCTAGAATCCTTTGCGCCACGGTATGCAAATTTATGGGCCCATGATTGGCTCCCTGACATTACCCACCCCGCGACTGTTGCAGCGCACAACAGTGACCACCAGGGGGAGCCCCATCAAAGCTCCATAATATGTGTGTGTGTGTGTGTGTGTGTGTGTGTGTGTGTGTGTGTGTGTGTGTGTGTGTGTCTGTCTGTCTGTGTGTCTGTGTCTGTCTGAGGCTTTCCTGTTTGACTTTCATACGGTGGTATGTGATCATTGACAAAGATTTCAATCTCTTTAAGTCATTAACGTTAGCATAAAAAGTAATAATGGCGAACTCTGTTTGCAATATTGGTCTGTTGTAAACATTATTAGCTCATTATGACGTTATTTCGAAGCCCCAAACTGATCACACATCAGATGCGCCGCTATTGATCAACACTAAACCCACCAGAGCTGTGTTTTGTACGGCTTTGTAATACAACTCGTAACTGTGAAAGATTGCATAAGTCTGCTAATATATGTGCATACCGATGTATACACCCGTTTACACACTTTGTTGCGTACAGTTTATTTTAGTCGTGTTTTGTAGGCTGCATTTTGCTTGTATAGTCGTGTTTATGTATATGAGCTCGTTTAAAAACAAAAGAAATTCAAACAGTGTTCAATTTCCAATGTAAATGCTGTGTTTCTGCCCTGAAAATGTTGGCTGTGATGCTCATATGAAAAACTATGAAGTTTTATCCAACTCTGTTTCTCATTTTCGTCACACATCGCACATTATGCGGTGATTGTATGCAGTACGAAATGCCGGCGGTAGTGTGCAGTGAGAAAATAGCACTACCTTTTTATTGCGATGACAGCCGTGCCGTCTTTAGTTTGATCACAAGCTGCTGCTCATTGCGCTTCATCAAAGCACTGGCGATCAGTCCTGCAGTCTCTCTTTCCCAGAGCACTTCTCTGGGCTGTTTTTCACTCAGCTCGTCCCGGAGGAAACTGAGTTCATTTCAAATGGAGAATAACCCACTGGTTTAGAGCAATGCGAGCACTGCTTGCTCAAGGCAGACACACTGATCAGTTGGTATGTGCACTTCATGGCTAAACTTGATCGATAATGTCTTACTTCAGGCTAAGATCAATGTGTCCTTCTCTTTAGCACAAAGCATTGACGCTGCAAAGGAAGGCAGCTCTGTGGGTAGACTAGTTCCTGATGAGCACAAAAATCCAACCTGCAAAATGAAACCGATTCTTGTGGATCCGAAGCCACATTTGTGCCTCATTTTCCCTGATGGAGAAATCACTTTTAGCTATGGAGAGATGAATTGGCCCCGGAGAGAAAAGGTATGTGAATGACTGTATTAGTATGAAATACAATACTTTTGCAGTCAACCTGACAAGTGTAGAAATGTCCCCACGCAGCAGGACAAGCGTGTAAAGTCCTGCTATACAAGAATCTACAGACATGCATGTTTAACTTGTGAAAATGAGCCTCATTTTAACTGGGCTGAGGAATGTGTGGCTGCTGTTGCAGACTTGCTGGAGTCAGAGGAGGCCCTTCGGGATCAGGGTTGAAAACCACTGCAGGCTATCATAGAAAAAGCTTAATTTCGAAGGATGTTCTTCAGGGTATGATTAAGTCACTTTCAGTGGCTAACTTACGGATAGTGTCATGTTTGGACAGCAGAACTTGTTAACTTGCAAACCGCAACAAAATGGTCTGAAGCTTTCACTTTGAAACAGTTCAAATACTTATTATGGGGCCAAGCAACACATTTGCTGGAAGCCTTTTGTTATTGTTTAGGTTTTATTTTCTATTCCTCCAAAACGCATCTTCTCTGAAAATAATGATGCATAGGATGTGTGACCTGCTGTATAAAGTTGTGTTCAGGTTTGTTCAAGAAAAGTGCATTGTTTATATCGTTTGGCCATGTTGGATTGGTCAGAAATAATTTGTGTGCAGTGTAATATATTTTTGTTAAGTAACAGTGTACAAGCAAACTCTCAGTTGAAAATAATTCCTTCTGAAGTTTTTTATTTTATTATTATTTTATTTTTATGGTTGAGTTTTAAGGAGACACTTCTTAGTAGATTTGTGTTCAGTGCAGAACCTTGTAACTCCAATGTCATAAAAAACAAACAAATGAAAAACAATATAGGCAGTCACAGTAACTTGTCAGCTTAAACTGGCTTGGTCAAGCTGCCTCCCTTCTTGAGCTTAAGTTGCTTGACTGGTATACTGGTTTTTCCAGTTTTTCCTCTTTTTTTCTGGGAGCAACACAGGTGCTTTTGACTTGCGGGGGTGACTTCAGGATCTCTAGGTAGCACACTGTTTTAGGCAGGCTCCTTTTTGTGTTTTTCGAGAGACGCGGAGCGAGAGTGAAGTGGGTTTTTGTTATGGCCTGTTTTTGACTACACTATATCCCTACTTTGACAATAGACTCCTTCTTTGATGCATAGGTCTTTATTTCTGCCTGTGATTCTTTAACTTGAACTTTGTTTTTTATTCTTGGATTTGTCCTGTTTGGTGCTCTTTCATTTTTTTGCAAGGACTTTGTTTTATGTTTTTTTGTTGGAAGGATTTTTCTCTTCCATCTATTGGACTATTCTTGTTCGGATTTCCATCCGGATTCCAGAGGACCATTTACAAGAGACTGTTCCTGGTGCAGGGGTGAGACCAGTCCAATACTGAAGGATTTTATTCACTTTGTGAATCTCTGTTTTTGTTTTTGAAGAGACTTTGTCCTAAGCCACCGTTTACCTCTCTTGTTATGTTTTTTAAATATATTTTATGTTCTTTGTATATTCTCTACAGTGCTTAGTGTATGCTTCATGTATCTAAAGGTCTGTAGCTTGTACATATGTATATAAATACATTTGTGGTAAGGTACTTGGGGGGGCAATATACTATGGGATATCACCTTATCTGCTTCATTTGGCCTTATTTTCTATAACTCTGGCAATACTCCCTAAGTACCAGGAGATTGTTACAACAACCTTTGGCACTTAGAGATTTGTTTCAACTCAGCCTTCATTATTAATGTGAGCTTCCCTACCAGGAATAAGTAACTCTAAGTATAATAAAATAAAGTAAGACAATCAACTCAATTGTTGTTAAATTAGAGTCCTGCACTGGCACAGACTGGAAGGGCCAATAAAACCTTCTGTATTCGGCTGCTATTAGTTTTAAAGTTTATGGCCATTGTACAGTTGTGCCATGTTATTTCCAATTTCCAAGTGTGTCAGCGAGTCCTCTCTCTCTCTCTCTCTCTCTCTCTCTCTCTCTGTCTCTCAGCACTCAGTGCCCTGCCCCTGGTGCAGCAGCTGCTGTGTGTGGTCCAGAGCAGCGGGTCTGCGGAGAGAGAGACGGACGACACTGACTTCAGACTGCTGTACCACGGTGAGCGGCTCACGGCGCCACGGCACTCAGCACCTCGGACTGCTGTTAGTACTGTCGTTGTTGTGTTGTGGAGAGTGGTGTCTCACAGCTGCGTGCTGCTCTGTGTGCAGTGGCTAACCTGGCTGTCAGGCTGAAGCCGTCCCACTCTGAGGCCCTGCAGCCTGCGCTCAACTCCCTGTACTGCAGCCTGGCTCTGTCCCCCGAGCCCTGCGCCAACAGAGGTGAGAGAGAGATGCAGAGATACTCAGAGACATGCACACAGACACACAGACTGTTGGGGTAAAATTGCCCCCTGTGTATTGTATATACCCAGTGTATAATATTCTGCATGTTGGGAGAACAGAGTACAAGGATTTTTATATGACCTATATTATGTAGGCATAGTGATTATTTAACCTACTGTAACCATGTAACTCATTGTATTGTATTCTTATTGTAGGATTAGTTTAGACCAGACGCTGCAGATTTGACATTGACATATCTCACTGGAAATGTTGCCGTGGCCGGGGGGCTGAAACTTGTCAGTATTGAAAAAATAACATACTCGCGCATAACTGTGTTTCTGTGAAAGTCTAGAGACTTGAACCCACGGCCGTCCCCTCGTCTCTATCTTGGAAATGTCAAACCACAAACTCCCTATATTTATATTATGTTTTGAGGAACAGCTCAGAGCTGACAACATAAACAATATACATGCTGCTCTTCAGACAAACCAGCAATAAGATAGCGTCCCACGTCATCTAGCGCTAGGCAAACCGTGCAGATATGTCAACCGAAACTGTCGAGTGTGTTAGGGGTTATGATATTGGACACATTCCATGTCTGCCTAGCAACTAGATCTGTATATGATATGTCCTGCCCCGCAACTCTGACTTCTGACATGTATAAAACTGTGTGGTGTTGCAAAAATAAACTGAAGACAAACGATCTGGCATTGTGTTGGTGACTTTTTTGTTCCCGAGCTCGTCTCTTGCAGAGGATCCACCATCCTGCACTGACGGCGCTGGGTTATCCTAGTCCAGGGGTTTTCCTAGCCCAGCGAACCTGAAGGGTTTACTTCTGGTGAAGTGGTTGTACCTTAACAATTTGGGGGCTCGTCCGGGATACATTTGGTGAGTAGTCTCTTTTTGCCTTTGTTCTGTACCCTAAGAACTGCTCGCTACTTGTATCCAAAACGTGATGGACTAGAGGGCTGTTCCAGTTAGGCAGTAGACTCTAAATGCCCTAGTTCTGTGACTTAAGAGCTGCTGACTGACTGATGTATATTGGACTAGAAGGCTGTTACAATTAGGTAATAGGTTAGTAAGTAGACTCTATGCAGGCTAAGATGAATATGTCCTTCTCTTTAGCACAAAGCATTGACGCTGCAAAGGAAGGCAGCTCTGTGGGTAGACTAGTTCCTGATGAGCACAAAAATCCAACCTGCAAAGTGAAACCAATTCTTGTGGATCCCAAGCCACATTTGTGCCTCTTTGCGATAAGAGACATTTTCCCTGATGAAGAAATCACTTTTAGCTATGGAGAGATGAATTGGCCCCGGAGAGAAAAGGTATGTGAATGACTGTATTAGTATGAAATACAATACTTTTGCAGTCAACCTGACAAGTGTAGAAATGTCCCCACGTAGCAGGACAAGCGTGTAAAGTCCTGCTATACAAGAATCTACAGACATGCATGTTTAACTTGTGAAAATGAGCCTCATTTTAACTGGGCTGAGGAATGTGTGGCTGCTGTTGCAGACTTGCTGGAGTCAGAGGAGGCCCTTCGGGATCAGGGTTGAGAACCACTGCAGGCTATCATAGAAAAAGCTTAATTTCGAAGGATGTTCTGCAGGGTATGATTAAGTCACTTTGAGTGGCTAACTTACGGATAGTGTCATGTTTGGACAGCAGAACTTGTTAACTTGCAAACCGCAACAAAATGGTCTGAAGCTTTCACTTTGAAACAGTTCAAATACTTATTATGGGGCCAAGCAACACATTTGCTGGAAGCCTTTTGTTATTGTTTAGATTTTATTTTCTATTCCTCCAAAACGCATCTTCTCTGAAAATAATGATGCATAGGATGTGTGACCTGCTGTATAAAGTTGTGTTCAGGTTTGTTCAAGAAAAGTGCATTGTTTATATCGTTTGGCCATGTTGGATTGGTCAGAAATAATTTGTGTGCAGTGTAATATATTTTTGTTAAGTAACAGTGTACAAGCAAACTCTCAGTTGAAAATAATTCCTTCTGAAGTTTTTTATTTTATTATTATTTTATTTTTATGGTTGAGTTTTAAGGAGACACTTCTTAGTAGATTTGTGTTCAGTGCAGAACCTTGTAACTCCAATGTCATAAAAAACAAACAAATGAAAAACAATATAGGCAGTCACAGTAACTTGTCAGCTTAAACTGGCTTGGTCAAGCTGCCTCCCTTCTTGAGCTTAAGTTGCTTGACTGGTATACTGGTTTTTCCAGTTTTTCCTCTTTTTTTTCTGGGAGCAACACAGGTGCTTTTGAGTGTTGCTCTATAGCCTGCGGGGGTGACTTCAGGATCTCTAGGTAGCACACTGTTTTAGGCAGGCTCCTTTTTGTGTTTTTCGAGAGACGCGGAGCGAGAGTGAAGTGGGTTTTTGTTATGGCCTGTTTTTGACTACACTATATCCCTACTTTGACTATAGACTCCTTCTTTGATGCATAGGTCTTTATTTCTGCCTGTGAATCTTTAACTTGAACTTTGTTTTTTATTCTTGGATTTGTCCTGTTTGGTGCTCTTTCATTTTTTTGCAAGGACTTTGTTTTATGGTTTTTTGTTGGAAGGATTTTTCTCTTCCATCTATTGGACTATTCTTGTTCGGATTTCCATCCGGATTCCAGAGGACCATTTACAAGAGACTGTTCCTGGTGCAGGGGTGAGACCAGTCCAATACTGAAGGATTTTATTCACTTTGTGAATCTCTGTTTTTGTTTTTGAAGAGACTTTGTCCTAAGCCACCGTTTACCTCTCTTGTTATGTTTTTTAAATATATTTTATGTTCTTTGTATATTCTCTACAGTGCTTAGTGTATGCTTAATGTGTCTAAAGGTCTGTAGCTTGTACATATGTATATAAATACATTTGTGGTAAGGTACTTGGGGGGGCAATATACTATGGGATATCACCTTATCTGCTTCATTTGGCCTTATTTTCTATAACTCTGGCAATACTCCCTAAGTACCAGGAGATTGTTACAACAACCTTTGGCACTTAGAGATTTGTTTCAACTCAGCCTTCATTATTAATGTGAGCTTCCCTACCAGGAATAAGTAACTCTAAGTATAATAGCATAAAGTAAGACAATCAACTCAATTGTTGTTAAATTAGAGTCCTGCACTGGCACAGACTGGAAGGGCCAATAAAACCTTCTGTATTCGGCTGCTATTAGTTTTAAAGTTTATGGCCATTGTACAGTTGTGCCATGTTATTTCCAATTTCCAAGTGTGTCAGCGAGTCCTCTCTCTCTCTCTCTCTCTCTCTCTCTCTCTCTCTCTCTCAGCGCTCAGTGCCCTGCCCCTGGTGCAGCAGCTGCTGTGTGTGGTCCAGAGCAGCAGCTCTGCGGAGAGAGAGACGGACGACACTGACTTCAGACTGCTGTACCACGGTGATCGGCTCACGGCGCCACGGCACTCAGCACCTCGGACTGCTGTTAGTACTGTCGTTGTTGTGTTGTGGAGAGTGGTGTCTCACAGCTGCGTGCTGCTCTGTGTGCAGTGGCTAACCTGGCTGTCAGGCTGAAGCCGTCCCACTCTGAGGCCCTGCGGCCTGCGCTCAACTCCCTGTACTGCAGCCTGGCTCTGTCCCCCGAGCCCTGCGCCAACAGAGGTGAGAGAGAGATGCAGAGATACTCAGAGAGATGCACACAGACACACAGACTGTTGGGGTAAAATTGCCCCCTGTGTATTGTATATACCCAGTGTATAATACTCTGCATGTTGGGAGAACAGAGTACAAGGATTTTTATATGACCTATATTATGTAGGCATAGTGATTATTTAACCTACTGTAACCATGTAACTCATTGTATTGTATTCTTATTGTAGGATTAGTTTAGACCAGACGCTGCAGATTTGACATTGACATATCTCACTGGAAATGTTGCCGTGGCCGGGGGGCTGAAACTTGTCATTATTGCAAAAATAACATACTCGCGCATAACTGTGTTTCTGTGAAAGTCTAGAGACTTGAACCCACGGCCGTCCCCTCGTCTCTATCTTGGAAATGTCAAACCACAAACTCCCTATATTTATATTATGTTTTGAGGAACAGCTCAGAGCTGACAACATAAACAATATACATGCTGCTCTTCAGACAAACCAGCAATAAGATAGCGTCCCACGTCATCTAGCGCTAGGCAAACCGTGCAGATATGTCAACCGAAACTGTCGAGTGTGTTAGGGGTTATGATATTGGACACATTCCATGTCTGCCTAGCAACTAGATCTGTATATGATATGTCCTGCCCCGCAACTCTGACTTCTGACATGTATAAAACTGTGTGGTGTTGCAAA
>NW_027102695.1:0-5000 GCF_036373705.1 Amia ocellicauda
AACACCGGGGCAGTGCTCAGGGGGGTCCCACCTCGTGGCCACCCGGTTTGGGGGGCGATCGGGGCCGGTTCCGAAAATCGCTAAATCTCCCATAGCCAGCCCACGCTCCATCCGATAGAGCAATGCCGGGCGGCCGGCCGGCAACTACGGATCATAACAAATCAACGGGGGCATTTCTCGGAAAACTAACACCGGGGCAGTGCTCAGGGGGGTCCCACCTCGTGGCCACCCGGTTTGGGGGGCGATCGGGGCCGGTTCCGAAAATCGCTAAATCTCCCATAGCCAGCACACGCTCCATCCGATAGAGCAATGCCGGGCGGCCGGCCGGCAACTACGGATCATAACAAATCAACGGGGGCATTTCTCGGAAAACTAACACCGGGGCAGTGCTCAGGGGGGTCCCACCTCGTGGCCACCCGGGTCTGGGACCGATGGGAGCACTTTAAAATTTTCGAGTCAGGGGACCAGACGGCCGAGTGAAAAACTTTGAAAAATATTCTATCTCCTCACTCCCATTGACTTTACATTAGGGCGACCAGGCGGCCGGCGGAAAAAAAATCATAACAAATCAACGGGGGCATTTCTCGGAAAACTAACACCGGGGCAGTGCTCAGGGGGCTCCCAGCTATCAGCCACCCTATCCCGGGACCGATGGGAGCACTTTAAAATTTTCGAGTCAGGGGACCAGACGGCCGAGTGAAAAACTTTGAAAAATATTCTATCTCCTCACTCCCATTGACTTTACATTAGGGCGACCAGGCGGCCGGCGGAAAAAAAATCATAACAAATCAACGGGGGCATTTCTCCGAAAACTAACACCGGGGCAGTGCTCAGGGGGCTCCCAGCTATCAGCCACCCTATCCCGGGACCGATGGGAGCACTTTAAAATTTTCGAGTCAGGGGACCAGACGGCCGAGTGAAAAACTTTGAAAAATATTCTATCTCCTCACTCCCATTGACTTTACATTAGGGCGACCAGGCGGCCGGCGGAAAAAAAATCATAACAAATCAACGGGGGCATTTCTCCGAAAACTAACACCGGGGCAGTGCTCAGGGGGCTCCCAGCTATCAGCCACCCTATCCCGGGACCGATGGGAGCACTTTAAAATTTTCGAGTCAGGGGACCAGACGGCCGAGTGAAAAACTTTGAAAAATATTCTATCTCCTCACTCCCATTGACTTTACATTAGGGCGACCAGGCGGCCGGCGGAAAAAAAATCATAACAAATCAACGGGGGCATTTCTCCGAAAACTAACACCGGGGCAGTGCTCAGGGGGCTCCCAGCTATCAGCCACCCTATCCCGGGACCGATGGGAGCACTTTAAAATTTTCGAGTCAGGGGACCAGACGGCCGAGTGAAAAACTTTGAAAAATATTCTATCTCCTCACTCCCATTGACTTTACATTAGGGCGACCAGGCGGCCGGCGGAAAAAAAATCATAACAAATCAACGGGGGCATTTCTCCGAAAACTAACACCGGGGCAGTGCTCAGGGGGCTCCCAGCTATCAGCCACCCTATCCCGGGACCGATGGGAGCACTTTAAAATTTTCGAGTCAGGGGACCAGACGGCCGAGTGAAAAACTTTGAAAAATATTCTATCTCCTCACTCCCATTGACTTTACATTAGGGCGACCAGGCGGCCGGCGGAAAAAAAATCATAACAAATCAACGGGGGCATTTCTCGGAAAACTAACACCGGGGCAGTGCTCAGGGGGCTCCCAGCTATCAGCCACCCTATCCCGGGACCGATGGGAGCACTTTAAAATTTTCGAGTCAGGGGACCAGACGGCCGAGTGAAAAACTTTGAAAAATATTCTATCTCCTCACTCCCATTGACTTTACATTAGGGCGACCAGGCGGCCGGCGGAAAAAAAATCATAACAAATCAACGGGGGCATTTCTCCGAAAACTAACACCGGGGCAGTGCTCAGGGGGCTCCCAGCTATCAGCCACCCTATCCCGGGACCGATGGGAGCACTTTAAAATTTTCGAGTCAGGGGACCAGACGGCCGAGTGAAAAACTTTGAAAAATATTCTATCTCCTCACTCCCATTGACTTTACATTAGGGCGACCAGGCGGCCGGCGGAAAAAAAATCATAACAAATCAACGGGGGCATTTCTCCGAAAACTAACACCGGGGCAGTGCTCAGGGGGCTCCCAGCTATCAGCCACCCTATCCCGGGACCGATGGGAGCACTTTAAAATTTTCGAGTCAGGGGACCAGACGGCCGAGTGAAAAACTTTGAAAAATATTCTATCTCCTCACTCCCATTGACTTTACATTAGGGCGACCAGGCGGCCGGCGGAAAAAAAATCATAACAAATCAACGGGGGCATTTCTCCGAAAACTAACACCGGGGCAGTGCTCAGGGGGCTCCCAGCTATCAGCCACCCTATCCCGGGACCGATGGGAGCACTTTAAAATTTTCGAGTCAGGGGACCAGACGGCCGAGTGAAAAACTTTGAAAAATATTCTATCTCCTCACTCCCATTGACTTTACATTAGGGCGACCAGGCGGCCGGCGGAAAAAAAATCATAACAAATCAACGGGGGCATTTCTCCGAAAACTAACACCGGGGCAGTGCTCAGGGGGCTCCCAGCTATCAGCCACCCTATCCCGGGACCGATGGGAGCACTTTAAAATTTTCGAGTCAGGGGACCAGACGGCCGAGTGAAAAACTTTGAAAAATATTCTATCTCCTCACTCCCATTGACTTTACATTAGGGCGACCAGGCGGCCGGCGGAAAAAAAATCATAACAAATCAACGGGGGCATTTCTCCGAAAACTAACACCGGGGCAGTGCTCAGGGGGCTCCCAGCTATCAGCCACCCTATCCCGGGACCGATGGGAGCACTTTAAAATTTTCGAGTCAGGGGACCAGACGGCCGAGTGAAAAACTTTGAAAAATATTCTATCTCCTCACTCCCATTGACTTTACATTAGGGCGACCAGGCGGCCGGCGGAAAAAAAATCATAACAAATCAACGGGGGCATTTCTCCGAAAACTAACACCGGGGCTGTGCTCAGGGGGCTCCCAGCTATCAGCCCCCCGGGTCTGGGGGCATTGTTTTTCTTTTTAATCATTTTGAGCATTTCCCCCAGTTTAGAGATGTGTGCCCCTAGACAACCCATTGAGAATAACTATGAAATGTTCTGAAGTTTTGATTTTCAAATGTCGGTGAAAATTGAAAAACGTCATATATTCTTCAAAGGAAGCATGGGGCGATGGTAGGGAGAGTCCCCGCAGCGTGCCTCGGCGGCGATGGGAGCGTTTTCGATGTCCCCGTCCCCCCCCCATAGGGATAGAAGGGGAGTTAGGTGACCAGGCGTCCCGGGTCCCAAAAATCGAAAAATTAATATAGAATGCTTTTTAATCCAGAAATAAAGTAGGGGGCAGTCCTGGTGAGAGTCCCAGCCACAGCCCCAGTGTGTTTTGGAGCCGTTTGGGGCCGGGTGAAAAACTTTGAAAAATGTTCTATCTCCTCACTCCCATTGACTTTGCATTAGGGCGACCAGGCGGCCGGCGGGAAAACAATCATAACAAATCAACGGAGGCATTTCTCCGAAAACTAACACCGGGGCAGTGCTCAGGGGGCTCCCAGCTATCAGCCACCCTATCCCGGGACCGATGGGAGCACTTTAAAATTTTCGAGTTAGGGGACCAGGCGGCCGAGTGAAAAACTTTGAAAAATTTTCTATCTCCTCACTCCCATTGACTTTGCATTAGGGCGACCAGGCGGCCGGCGGAAAAAAAATCATAACAAATCAACGGGGGCATTTCTCCGAAAACTAACACCGGGGCAGTGCTCAGGGGGCTCCCAGCTATCAGCCACCCTATCCCGGGACCGATGGGAGCACTTTAAAATTTTCGAGTTAGGGGACCAGGCGGCCGAGTGAAAAACTTAGAAAAATTTTCTATCTCCCCTAGGTGACCAGGCAGCCGGAGCTGATTTTTCTGACCCCTAAAACAATTATTAAAAGGTATTTTTTCGCCAAACTAAGACTTTTAAAATTCAAATAGGATGATTATCTACTGCCCCAGTGGGTTTTTGAACCATTTTAAGCCTTTTTGACAGTTTTCATTTTTCCCCCATTGACTTCAATGGGAGTTAGGTGACCAGTCCTCCGACTTTTGAACCTCTCCTGGGGGGGCTGTGAGCCCCCGATTTCTTTGCAAAGCACGTCATTCGATTCGTCTCAGTCCCCTCTATATACCCCGTGTGTTTGTTTTCTCGAAAAACCCCCGGAACACGGTTTTTTAGGGGGGGGGTGGGGGGGGGGTACTTCGGAGCCATTTGGGGGGGGGTAAACGACATTTCCCGAAATTAATTTTAACACAGCCTTCCTCAGAATCGCTTTTCCAACAAAATCCTTTTTATTTCGAGTCTCTACGATGTTCCTAAGTGGTCGAAACCACTTTTGGACAGTTTTTACACCAAACGGCTCGGGCGCACAGCGGGCCGTGTGCCGATGGGCGGTTCTCGCGGGTCTGAGGCGGGGCTAGGCTGCTCGCGGCGGGCATGGGAGTGCCGTGTGCAGCCGCCACAGTGTTCCAGGCTGTCAGCATTTCTCTACGGTGCCGGGGGAAATACAGGAACTGGGTTTTTGAAGACACTTAGTGCAATGAGAGAGGTCAAAACTGAGCTAAGGGCACTTGCTGGAGGAAAGTGGCTGGGCCCCGCTAGCTCTTTTACGGACACTTTCTGGACTTGGCCCGGGATTTTCAGACGGTTCTTTGCGACTGTCTGATCATCCAGCGAAATGCAAGGGGGGGAACGGTCCCGGCCGCACCCCGCGTTTCAGGCCTCGTCGGCGGCCCGCTCCGGCGGCTGCGCCCGCTAAGTCTTCGCGGCCCGCCGTGGAGAGTGTGTATGCTGCCCGCCCCAGACGTTCACCCCAAGGGCTTGCGGGCCTTTAAGGGTCTGTCTTTCGGGGTTTCACGGGCTCTGACCTCACCTCCCTGTGGTTCCCGACCGGGGTGTATGTATGCTGC
>NW_027102695.1:15000-27500 GCF_036373705.1 Amia ocellicauda
TGAAGGAGAGCTCCAGCCCGGAGCCCGCACCCACCGGGGTGTGTAGCCCTGCAGGCTGAGCGCTGGGAGCCGTCGGTCGTTCGGTCGGTCAGAGAGTGAGTGTGTGTGCTGAAGGAGAGCTCCAGCCCGGAGCCCGCACCCACCGGGGTGTGTAGCCCTGCTGACTGAGCGCTGGGAGCCGGGAGCCTTTCCTGCAGTCAGTCGGTCGGTCAGTGAGTGAGTGAGTGAGTGTGTGTGCTGAAGGGAAGCTCCAGCCCGGCGTCCGTCCCCACCGGGGAGTTGTGCCCGGGCCCGGGCCTCCTGCCGACGGACCGTGTGGCGCATTGTCCCGACTGCTGACTTTCTCCAGCAAAAAGGCGGAGGTGCAGTACCGCCATTTCGCCACACGAGGGACGGAATGGCACCCAACTGCCCCCTGGTGTCGAAAAAGCGCAAGGGCACCCGGGCCGGTCCGCCCCAGGCAGCGGCCGAGATGCAGCACCGGGGGCCCGGCCTGCCTGCCCTGGAGGTCAGCCTGCCAGCCCTGGAGGTCTGCCTTCCAGCCCTGGAGGTCTGCCTGCCTGCCCTGGAGGTCTGCTATCCAGCCCTGGAGGTCTGCCTGCCTGCCTGTTAGCCCTGGTAGCAGCACTGCCTGCCCTGGAGGTCTGCCTGCCTGCCCTGGCAGCAGCACTGCCTGCCCTGGAGGTCTGCTATCCAGCCCTGGAGGTCTGCTATCCAGCCCTGGAGGTCTGCCTGCCTGCCTGTTAGCCCTGGAGGTCTGCTATCCAGCCCTGGTAGCAGCACTGCCTGCCCTGGAGATCTGCTATCCAGCCCTGGAGGTCTGCCTGCCTGCCCTGGCAGCAGCACTGCCTGCCCTGGAGGTCTGCTATCCAGCCCTGGAGGTCTGCTATCCAGCCCTGGAGGTCAGCCTGTTAGCCCTGGAGGTCTGCCTGCCTGCCCTGGAGGTCTGCCTGCCTGCCTGTTAGCCCTGGAGGTCAGCCTGTTAGCCCTGGAGGTCTGCTATCCAGCCCTGGTAGCAGCACTGCCTGCCCTGGAGATCTGCTATCCAGCCCTGGAGGTCTGCCTGCCTGCCCTGGCAGCAGCACTGCCTGCCCTGGAGGTCAGCCTGCCAGCCCTGGAGGTCTGCCTTCCAGCCCTGGAGGTCTGCCTGTTAGCCCTGGAGGTCTGCTATCCAGCCCTGGTAGCAGCACTGCCTGCCCTGGAGGTCTGCCGGCCTGCCCTGGAGGTCTGCCTGCCTGCCCTGGAGGTCTGCCTGCCTGCCTGTTAGCCCTGGAGGTCTGCCTGCCTGCCCTGGAGGTCTGCCTGTTAGCCCTGGAGGTCTGCTATCCAGCCCTGGTAGCAGCACTGCCTGCCCTGGAGGTCAGCTATCCAGCCCTGGAGGTCTGCCTGCCTGCCTGTTAGCCCTGGTAGCAGCACTGCCTGCCCTGGAGGTCTGCCTGCCTGCCCTGGCAGCAGCACTGCCTGCCCTGGAGGTCTGCTATCCAGCCCTGGAGGTCTGCTATCCAGCCCTGGAGGTCTGCCTGCCTGCCCTGGCAGCAGCACTGCCTGCCCTGGAGGTCTGCCTGCCTGCCCTGGAGGTCTGCCTGCCTGCCATCCAGCCCTGGAGGTCTGCTATCCAGCCCTGGTAGCAGCACTGCCTGCCCTGGAGGTCTGCCTGCCTGCCCTGGAGGTCTGCCTGCCTGCCCTGGAGGTCTGCTATCCAGCCCTGGAGGTCTGCCTGCCTGCCTGTTAGCCCTGGAGGTCTGCCTGCCTGCCTGCCTGCCTGCCTGCCTGCCTGCCCTGGAGGTCTGCCTGCCTGCCTGTTAGCCCTGGAGGTCAGCCTGTTAGCCCTGGAGGTCTGCTATCCAGCCCTGGAGGTCTGCCTGCCTGCCCTGGAGGTCTGCTATCCAGCCCTGGAGGTCTGCCTGCCTGCCCTGGAGCTCTGCCTGCCTGCCCTGGAGCTCTGCCTGCCTGCCCTGGAGGTCTGCCTGTTAGCCCTGGAGGTCAGCCTGTTAGCCCTGGAGGTCTGCTATCCAGCCCTGGAGGTCTGCCTGCCTGCCCTGGAGGTCTGCTATCCAGCCCTGGAGGTCTGCCTGTTAGCCCTGGAGGTCTGCTATCCAGCCCTGGAGGTCTGCCTGTTAGCCCTGGAGGTCTGCTATCCAGCCCTGGAGGTCTGCCTGCCAGCCCTGGAGGTCTGCTATCCAGCCCTGGAGGTCTGCCTGTTAGCCCTGGAGGTCTGCTATCCAGCCCTGGAGGTCTGCTATCCAGCCCTGGTAGCAGCACTGCCTGCCCTGGAGGTCTGCTATCCAGCCCTGGAGGTCTGCCTGCCTGCCCTGGTAGCAGCACTGCCTGCCCTGGAGGTCTGCCGGCCTGCCCTGGAGGTCTGCCTGCCTGCCCTGGAGGTCTGCCTGCCTGCCTGTTAGCCCTGGAGGTCTGCTATCCAGCCCTGGAGGTCTGCCTGCCAGCCCTGGAGGTCTGCTATCCAGCCCTGGAGGTCTGCCTGTTAGCCCTGGAGGTCTGCTATCCAGCCCTGGAGGTCTGCCTGCCTGCCTGTTAGCCCTGGAGGTCAGCCTGTTAGCCCTGGAGGTCTGCCTGCCTGCCCTGGTAGCAGCACTGCCTGCCTGCCTGCCTGCCTGCCTGCCCTGGAGGTCAGCCTGCCAGCCCTGGAGGTCTGCTATCCAGCCCTGGTAGCAGCACTGCCTGCCCTGGAGGTCTGCCTGCCTGCCCTGGAGGTCAGCCTGTTAGCCCTGGAGGTCTGCCTTCCAGCCCTGGAGGTCTGCCTGTTAGCCCTGGAGGTCTGCTATCCAGCCCTGGTAGCAGCACTGCCTGCCCTGGAGGTCTGCTATCCAGCCCTGGAGGTCTGCCTGCCTGCCTGTTAGCCCTGGTAGCAGCACTGCCTGCCCTGGAGGTCTGCCTGCCTGCCCTGGCAGCAGCACTGCCTGCCCTGGAGGTCTGCTATCCAGCCCTGGAGGTCTGCCTGTTAGCCCTGGAGGTCTGCTATCCAGCCCTGGAGGTCTGCCTGTTAGCCCTGGAGGTCTGCTATCCAGCCCTGGAGGTCTGCCTGCCAGCCCTGGAGGTCTGCTATCCAGCCCTGGAGGTCTGCCTGTTAGCCCTGGAGGTCTGCTATCCAGCCCTGGAGGTCTGCTATCCAGCCCTGGTAGCAGCACTGCCTGCCCTGGAGGTCTGCTATCCAGCCCTGGAGGTCTGCCTGCCTGCCCTGGTAGCAGCACTGCCTGCCCTGGAGGTCTGCCGGCCTGCCCTGGAGGTCTGCCTGCCTGCCCTGGAGGTCTGCCTGCCTGCCTGTTAGCCCTGGAGGTCTGCTATCCAGCCCTGGAGGTCTGCCTGCCAGCCCTGGAGGTCTGCTATCCAGCCCTGGAGGTCTGCCTGTTAGCCCTGGAGGTCTGCTATCCAGCCCTGGAGGTCTGCCTGCCTGCCTGTTAGCCCTGGAGGTCAGCCTGTTAGCCCTGGAGGTCTGCCTGCCTGCCCTGGTAGCAGCACTGCCTGCCTGCCTGCCTGCCTGCCTGCCCTGGAGGTCAGCCTGCCAGCCCTGGAGGTCTGCTATCCAGCCCTGGTAGCAGCACTGCCTGCCCTGGAGGTCTGCCTGCCTGCCCTGGAGGTCAGCCTGTTAGCCCTGGAGGTCTGCCTTCCAGCCCTGGAGGTCTGCCTGTTAGCCCTGGAGGTCTGCTATCCAGCCCTGGTAGCAGCACTGCCTGCCCTGGAGGTCTGCTATCCAGCCCTGGAGGTCTGCCTGCCTGCCTGTTAGCCCTGGTAGCAGCACTGCCTGCCCTGGAGGTCTGCCTGCCTGCCCTGGCAGCAGCACTGCCTGCCCTGGAGGTCTGCTATCCAGCCCTGGAGGTCTGCCTGTTAGCCCTGGAGGTCTGCTATCCAGCCCTGGTAGCAGCACTGCCTGCCCTGGAGGTCTGCTATCCAGCCCTGGAGGTCTGCCTGCCTGCCCTGGTAGCAGCACTGCCAGCCCTGGAGGTCTGCTATCCAGCCCTGGAGGTCTGCCTGCCTGCCCTGGAGGTCTGCTATCCAGCCCTGGAGGTCTGCTATCCAGCCCTGGTAGCAGCACTGCCTGCCCTGGAGGTCTGCTATCCAGCCCTGGAGGTCTGCCTGCCTGCCTGTTAGCCCTGGAGGTCAGCCTGTTAGCCCTGGAGGTCTGCCTGCCTGCCCTGGAGGTCTGCTATCCAGCCCTGGTAGCAGCACTGCCTGCCCTGGAGGTCTGCCTGCCTGCCCTGGCAGCAGCACTGCCTGCCCTGGAGGTCTGCTATCCAGCCCTGGAGGTCTGCTATCCAGCCCTGGAGGTCTGCCTGCCTGCCCTGGCAGCAGCACTGCCTGCCCTGGAGGTCTGCCTGCCTGCCCTGGAGGTCTGCCTGCCTGCCATCCAGCCCTGGAGGTCTGCTATCCAGCCCTGGTAGCAGCACTGCCTGCCCTGGAGGTCTGCCTGCCTGCCCTGGAGGTCTGCCTGCCTGCCCTGGAGGTCTGCTATCCAGCCCTGGAGGTCTGCCTGCCTGCCTGTTAGCCCTGGAGGTCTGCCTGCCTGCCTGCCTGCCTGCCTGCCTGCCTGCCCTGGAGGTCTGCCTGCCTGCCTGTTAGCCCTGGAGGTCAGCCTGTTAGCCCTGGAGGTCTGCTATCCAGCCCTGGAGGTCTGCCTGCCTGCCCTGGAGGTCTGCTATCCAGCCCTGGAGGTCTGCCTGCCTGCCCTGGAGGTCTGCCTGCCTGCCCTGGAGGTCTGCCTGTTAGCCCTGGAGGTCTGCCTGCCTGCCCTGGAGGTCTGCCTGCCTGCCTGTTAGCCCTGGAGGTCTGCCTGCCTGCCCTGGAGGTCTGCCTGCCTGCCCTGGAGGTCTGCCTGCCTGCCCTGGAGCTCTGCCTGCCTGCCCTGGAGCTCTGCCTGCCTGCCCTGGAGGTCTGCCTGTTAGCCCTGGAGGTCAGCCTGTTAGCCCTGGAGGTCTGCTATCCAGCCCTGGAGGTCTGCCTGCCTGCCCTGGAGGTCTGCTATCCAGCCCTGGAGGTCTGCCTGTTAGCCCTGGAGGTCTGCTATCCAGCCCTGGAGGTCTGCCTGTTAGCCCTGGAGGTCTGCTATCCAGCCCTGGAGGTCTGCCTGCCAGCCCTGGAGGTCTGCTATCCAGCCCTGGAGGTCTGCCTGTTAGCCCTGGAGGTCTGCTATCCAGCCCTGGAGGTCTGCTATCCAGCCCTGGTAGCAGCACTGCCTGCCCTGGAGGTCTGCTATCCAGCCCTGGAGGTCTGCCTGCCTGCCCTGGTAGCAGCACTGCCTGCCCTGGAGGTCTGCCGGCCTGCCCTGGAGGTCTGCCTGCCTGCCCTGGAGGTCTGCCTGCCTGCCTGTTAGCCCTGGAGGTCTGCTATCCAGCCCTGGAGGTCTGCCTGCCAGCCCTGGAGGTCTGCTATCCAGCCCTGGAGGTCTGCCTGTTAGCCCTGGAGGTCTGCTATCCAGCCCTGGAGGTCTGCCTGCCTGCCTGTTAGCCCTGGAGGTCAGCCTGTTAGCCCTGGAGGTCTGCCTGCCTGCCCTGGTAGCAGCACTGCCTGCCTGCCTGCCTGCCTGCCTGCCCTGGAGGTCAGCCTGCCAGCCCTGGAGGTCTGCTATCCAGCCCTGGTAGCAGCACTGCCTGCCCTGGAGGTCTGCCTGCCTGCCCTGGAGGTCAGCCTGTTAGCCCTGGAGGTCTGCCTTCCAGCCCTGGAGGTCTGCCTGTTAGCCCTGGAGGTCTGCTATCCAGCCCTGGTAGCAGCACTGCCTGCCCTGGAGGTCTGCTATCCAGCCCTGGAGGTCTGCCTGCCTGCCTGTTAGCCCTGGTAGCAGCACTGCCTGCCCTGGAGGTCTGCCTGCCTGCCCTGGCAGCAGCACTGCCTGCCCTGGAGGTCTGCTATCCAGCCCTGGAGGTCTGCCTGTTAGCCCTGGAGGTCTGCTATCCAGCCCTGGAGGTCTGCCTGTTAGCCCTGGAGGTCTGCTATCCAGCCCTGGAGGTCTGCCTGCCAGCCCTGGAGGTCTGCTATCCAGCCCTGGAGGTCTGCCTGCCTGCCCTGGAGGTCTGCCTGCCTGCCCTGGAGGTCTGCTATCCAGCCCTGGAGGTCTGCCTGCCTGCCTGTTAGCCCTGGAGGTCTGCCTGCCTGCCCTGGAGGTCTGCCTGCCTGCCTTCCAGCCCTGCCTGCCTGCCTGCCTGCCCTGGAGGTCAGCCTTCCAGCCCTGGCAGCACGGCCTACCAGCCTGCCAGCCTGCCCTCCCCAGCCACACAGCCCTGCCTGCCTGCCCTGGAGGTCAGCCTTCCAGCCCTGGAGGTCTGCCTGCCTGCCTTCCAGCCCTGCCTGCCTGCCTGCCTGCCCTGGAGGTCAGCCTTCCAGCCCTGGCAGCACGGCCTACCAGCCTGCCAGCCTGCCCTCCCCAGCCACACAGCCCTGCCTGCCTGCCCTGGAGGTCAGCCTTCCAGCCCTGGAGGTCTGCCTGCCTGCCTTCCAGCCCTGCCTGCCTGCCTGCCTGCCCTGGAGGTCAGCCTGCCTGCCTGCTGCTGCTAGGCCGCTGCCCCGAGCCGCCGACCCCATCGACAGGAACACGAGAGAGTTTACAAGCGAGAGGAGGCCACATATTCGACACCTCTCGTGCTCGTTTTAGGGTCCTCTCCAGTCTGTTTGGACGTGTGTTATTCTGAATCTGCTGCTTTAACTCAAGGGATTCTGTCGTGATTGATGCCTTGTACTTCGCTGTATGTTTGCACTGGTGTTGTAAGTCGCCCTCTGTAAGATCATCATTTATTATCTGCCAAGAAATAAAGATCATCATAATGTTCCCCAACTTTCAGCTTCTGGGGAGTTTGTTCCAGAGTGTGACGACTCTCTCTCTATCACCATCTCTCTCTCTATCTCCATCTCTCTATCACCATCTCTCTCTCTCTATCTCTATCTCTCTATCACCATCTCTCTCTCTATCTCCATCTCTCTCTATCTCCATCTCTCTCTATCTCCATCTCTCTATCTCCACCTCTCTCTCCCTCTCCACCTCTCTCTCTCTATCTCTCCCTCTCTCTATCTCTCCCTCTCTCTATCTCTCCCTCTCTCTCACTGTGTGTGTGTGTGTGTGTGTGTACAGCAGTGTCCCTAGACGAGAGAGAGATCCCTAGACGGGGAAATTACTTTCAAACTGCAGTACCGAAATGTGTCCGTTAGATGGCAGCATGCACCAAGGAATGAAGGAAAGTGCAAAACAAAATGAAAAGGCACATCGCCTGGGCCAAAAATAATCGTAACAAATCAACGGGGGCATTTCTCGGAAAACTAACACCGGGGCAGTGCTCAGGGGGGTCCCACCTCGTGGCCACCCGGTTTGGGGGGCCATCGGGGCCGGCTGAAGAATCGCCCATACTCTGCCATAGGCAGCCCACGGTCCATCCGATCAGAGCAATGCCGGGCGGCCGGCAACCTATGGATCATAACACATCAACGGAGGCATGATAAGAGCATCTTTTATTATCTGCCAAGAAATATAGACCATCACAATGTTCCCCAACTTTCAGCTTCTACCACATCGCTGGGGAGTTTATTCCACTGTGTGACTACTCTCTCTCTCTCTGTGTGTGTGTGTGTGTGTGTGTGTGTGTGTGTGTGTGTGTGTGTGTGTGTGTGTGTGTGTGCAGCAGTGTCTCCGGTTTTCCTTTTGGAATGCCTTGAAGCCGGGGGGGCTTTGCACTCATGAGAACATAGGGTGTCCTTGCCCTCCTTTCGCAGCCCAGGGCATTGAGAGATCCCTAGACGGGGAAATTACTTTCAAACTGCAGTACCGAAATGTGTCCGTTAGATGGTAGCATGCACCAAGGAATGAAGGAAAGTGCAAAACAAAATGAAAAGGCACATCGCCTGGGCGAAAAATAATCATAACAAATCAACGGGGGCATTTCTCGGAAAACTAACACCGGGGCAGTGCTCAGGGGGGTCCCACCTCGTGGCCACCCGGTTTGGGGGGCGATCGGGGCCGGTTCCGAAAATCGCTAAATCTCCCATAGCCAGCCCACGCTCCATCCGATAGAGCAATGCCGGGCGGCCGGCCGGCAACTACGGATCATAACAAATCAACGGGGGCATTTCTCGGAAAACTAACACCGGGGCAGTGCTCAGGGGGGTCCCACCTCGTGGCCACCCGGTTTGGGGGGCGATCGGGGCCGGTTCCGAAAATCGCTAAATCTCCCATAGCCAGCCCACGCTCCATCCGATAGAGCAATGCCGGGCGGCCGGCCGGCAACTACGGATCATAACAAATCAACGGGGGCATTTCTCGGAAAACTAACACCGGGGCAGTGCTCAGGGGGGTCCCACCTCGTGGCCACCCGGTTTGGGGGGCGATCGGGGCCGGTTCCGAAAATCGCTAAATCTCCCATAGCCAGCACACGCTCCATCCGATAGAGCAATGCCGGGCGGCCGGCCGGCAACTACGGATCATAACAAATCAACGGGGGCATTTCTCGGAAAACTAACACCGGGGCAGTGCTCAGGGGGGTCCCACCTCGTGGCCACCCGGTTTGGGGGGCGATCGGGGCCGGTTCCGAAAATCGCTAAATCTCCCATAGCCAGCACACGCTCCATCCGATAGAGCAATGCCGGGCGGCCGGCCGGCAACTACGGATCATAACAAATCAACGGGGGCATTTCTCGGAAAACTAACACCGGGGCAGTGCTCAGGGGGGTCCCACCTCGTGGCCACCCGGTTTGGGGGGCGATCGGGGCCGGTTCCGAAAATCGCTAAATCTCCCATAGCCAGCCCACGCTCCATCCGATAGAGCAATGCCGGGCGGCCGGCCGGCAACTACGGATCATAACAAATCAACGGGGGCATTTCTCGGAAAACTAACACCGGGGCAGTGCTCAGGGGGGTCCCACCTCGTGGCCACCCGGTTTGGGGGGCGATCGGGGCCGGTTCCGAAAATCGCTAAATCTCCCATAGCCAGCACACGCTCCATCCGATAGAGCAATGCCGGGCGGCCGGCCGGCAACTACGGATCATAACAAATCAACGGGGGCATTTCTCGGAAAACTAACACCGGGGCAGTGCTCAGGGGGGTCCCACCTCGTGGCCACCCGGGTCTGGGACCGATGGGAGCACTTTAAAATTTTCGAGTCAGGGGACCAGACGGCCGAGTGAAAAACTTTGAAAAATATTCTATCTCCTCACTCCCATTGACTTTACATTAGGGCGACCAGGCGGCCGGCGGAAAAAAAATCATAACAAATCAACGGGGGCATTTCTCGGAAAACTAACACCGGGGCAGTGCTCAGGGGGCTCCCAGCTATCAGCCACCCTATCCCGGGACCGATGGGAGCACTTTAAAATTTTCGAGTCAGGGGACCAGACGGCCGAGTGAAAAACTTTGAAAAATATTCTATCTCCTCACTCCCATTGACTTTACATTAGGGCGACCAGGCGGCCGGCGGAAAAAAAATCATAACAAATCAACGGGGGCATTTCTCCGAAAACTAACACCGGGGCAGTGCTCAGGGGGCTCCCAGCTATCAGCCACCCTATCCCGGGACCGATGGGAGCACTTTAAAATTTTCGAGTCAGGGGACCAGACGGCCGAGTGAAAAACTTTGAAAAATATTCTATCTCCTCACTCCCATTGACTTTACATTAGGGCGACCAGGCGGCCGGCGGAAAAAAAATCATAACAAATCAACGGGGGCATTTCTCCGAAAACTAACACCGGGGCAGTGCTCAGGGGGCTCCCAGCTATCAGCCACCCTATCCCGGGACCGATGGGAGCACTTTAAAATTTTCGAGTCAGGGGACCAGACGGCCGAGTGAAAAACTTTGAAAAATATTCTATCTCCTCACTCCCATTGACTTTACATTAGGGCGACCAGGCGGCCGGCGGAAAAAAAATCATAACAAATCAACGGGGGCATTTCTCCGAAAACTAACACCGGGGCAGTGCTCAGGGGGCTCCCAGCTATCAGCCACCCTATCCCGGGACCGATGGGAGCACTTTAAAATTTTCGAGTCAGGGGACCAGACGGCCGAGTGAAAAACTTTGAAAAATATTCTATCTCCTCACTCCCATTGACTTTACATTAGGGCGACCAGGCGGCCGGCGGAAAAAAAATCATAACAAATCAACGGGGGCATTTCTCCGAAAACTAACACCGGGGCAGTGCTCAGGGGGCTCCCAGCTATCAGCCACCCTATCCCGGGACCGATGGGAGCACTTTAAAATTTTCGAGTCAGGGGACCAGACGGCCGAGTGAAAAACTTTGAAAAATATTCTATCTCCTCACTCCCATTGACTTTACATTAGGGCGACCAGGCGGCCGGCGGAAAAAAAATCATAACAAATCAACGGGGGCATTTCTCCGAAAACTAACACCGGGGCAGTGCTCAGGGGGCTCCCAGCTATCAGCCACCCTATCCCGGGACCGATGGGAGCACTTTAAAATTTTCGAGTCAGGGGACCAGACGGCCGAGTGAAAAACTTTGAAAAATATTCTATCTCCTCACTCCCATTGACTTTACATTAGGGCGACCAGGCGGCCGGCGGAAAAAAAATCATAACAAATCAACGGGGGCATTTCTCCGAAAACTAACACCGGGGCTGTGCTCAGGGGGCTCCCAGCTATCAGCCCCCCGGGTCTGGGGGCATTGTTTTTCTTTTTAATCATTTTGAGCATTTCCCCCAGTTTAGAGATGTGTGCCCCTAGACAACCCATTGAGAATAACTATGAAATGTTCTGAAGTTTTGATTTTCAAATGTCGGTGAAAATTGAAAAACGTCATATATTCTTCAAAGGAAGCATGGGGCGATGGTAGGGAGAGTCCCCGCAGCGTGCCTCGGCGGCGATGGGAGCGTTTTCGATGTCCCCGTCCCCCCCCCATAGGGATAGAAGGGGAGTTAGGTGACCAGGCGTCCCGGGTCCCAAAAATCGAAAAATTAATATAGAATGCTTTTTAATCCAGAAATAAAGTAGGGGGCAGTCCTGGTGAGAGTCCCAGCCACAGCCCCAGTGTGTTTTGGAGCCGTTTGGGGCCGGGTGAAAAACTTTGAAAAATGTTCTATCTCCTCACTCCCATTGACTTTGCATTAGGGCGACCAGGCGGCCGGCGGGAAAACAATCATAACAAATCAACGGAGGCATTTCTCCGAAAACTAACACCGGGGCAGTGCTCAGGGGGCTCCCAGCTATCAGCCACCCTATCCCGGGACCGATGGGAGCACTTTAAAATTTTCGAGTTAGGGGACCAGGCGGCCGAGTGAAAAACTTTGAAAAATTTTCTATCTCCTCACTCCCATTGACTTTGCATTAGGGCGACCAGGCGGCCGGCGGAAAAAAAATCATAACAAATCAACGGGGGCATTTCTCCGAAAACTAACACCGGGGCAGTGCTCAGGGGGCTCCCAGCTATCAGCCACCCTATCCCGGGACCGATGGGAGCACTTTAAAATTTTCGAGTTAGGGGACCAGGCGGCCGAGTGAAAAACTTAGAAAAATTTTCTATCTCCCCTAGGTGACCAGGCAGCCGGAGCTGATTTTTCTGACCCCTAAAACAATTATTAAAAGGTATTTTTTCGCCAAACTAAGACTTTTAAAATTCAAATAGGATGATTATCTACTGCCCCAGTGGGTTTTTGAACCATTTTAAGCCTTTTTGACAGTTTTCATTTTTCCCCCATTGACTTCAATGGGAGTTAGGTGACCAGTCCTCCGACTTTTGAACCTCTCCTGGGGGGGCTGTGAGCCCCCGATTTCTTTGCAAAGCACGTCATTCGATTCGTCTCAGTCCCCTCTATATACCCCGTGTGTTTGTTTTCTCGAAAAACCCCCGGAACACGGTTTTTTAGGGGGGGGGTGGGGGGGGGGTACTTCGGAGCCATTTGGGGGGGGGTAAACGACATTTCCCGAAATTAATTTTAACACAGCCTTCCTCAGAATCGCTTTTCCAACAAAATCCTTTTTATTTCGAGTCTCTACGATGTTCCTAAGTGGTCGAAACCACTTTTGGACAGTTTTTACACCAAACGGCTCGGGCGCACAGCGGGCCGTGTGCCGATGGGCGGTTCTCGCGGGTCTGAGGCGGGGCTAGGCTGCTCGCGGCGGGCATGGGAGTGCCGTGTGCAGCCGCCACAGTGTTCCAGGCTGTCAGCATTTCTCTACGGTGCCGGGGGAAATACAGGAACTGGGTTTTTGAAGACACTTAGTGCAATGAGAGAGGTCAAAACTGAGCTAAGGGCACTTGCTGGAGGAAAGTGGCTGGGCCCCGCTAGCTCTTTTACGGACACTTTCTGGACTTGGCCCGGGATTTTCAGACGGTTCTTTGCGACTGTCTGATCATCCAGCGAAATGCAAGGGGGGGAACGGTCCCGGCCGCACCCCGCGTTTCAGGCCTCGTCGGCGGCCCGCTCCGGCGGCTGCGCCCGCTAAGTCTTCGCGGCCCGCCGTGGAGAGTGTGTATGCTGCCCGCCCCAGACGTTCACCCCAAGGGCTTGCGGGCCTTTAAGGGTCTGTCTTTCGGGGTTTCACGGGCTCTGACCTCA